>NW_015386222.1:48965-85615 GCF_001527695.2 Protobothrops mucrosquamatus | reverse complement strand
TTAATGAAGAGAAGGACGAGGGGGGACATGATAGCAGTGTTCCAATATCTCAGGGGCTGCCACAAAGAAGAGGGAGTCAAGCTATTCTCCAAAGCGCCTGAAGGCAGGACAAGAAGCAACGGGTGGAAACTAATCAAGGAGAGAAGCAACCTAGAACTAAGGAGAAACTTCCTGACAGTTAGAACAATTAACCAGTGGATCAACCTGCCTCCAGAAGTGGTGAATGCTCCAACACTGGAAGTTTTAAAGAAGAGACTGGACAGCCATTTATCTGAAATGGTATAGGGTTTCCTGCCTGAGCAGGGGGTTGGACTAGATGACCTCGAAGGTCCCTTCCAACTTTACTAGTATTATTATTATTATTATTATTATTATTATTATTATTATTATTATTATTATTATTATTAATCCAATCAAAGTGTTGTTTAGGATTACCATGAGAACTATAAGCACACTGTCCAAAGCATAAGCCTTTTCCTTATGCTCTCCAACTAAAATAGTAGGCTGCCTTGTGGGGAACAATTTGTAGAAGGTGTACAGGCAGAAAAGCATCCTTCCTCCAGACTTGAAATTTCATATTCATTAGTATTGTTTTAATAGCATACTAATATATATCTCTCTCTCTGTCTCTCTGTCTCTCTCTCCGTCTGTCTGTCTGTCTGTCTGTCTGTCTGTCTGTCTGTCTGTCTCTCTCTCTCTCTCTCTCTCTCTCTCTCTCTGAATTTGTTTCTCCCAAGTGGCATTATATGAAATTTTGTACTGCATTCCATTTAGGAATATGCCTAATACATGTCAACGATTCCTTAAGATTAGTGGACACATCTTACTCAACTTGTCAGAAGGCAGAAAATGTCCATGAGTATGCAAGAAACAAAAGGATTTAAATTTCCCTTCCTAGCAGACAACTCATGTATGGTAGTATCTTCCCTCCACAGGTTTCTTCAAAATGTTGCAACTAAATGGAGCCTTGAATTCTCTCTCTCTCTCTCTCTCTCTCTCTCTCTCTCTCTCTCTCTCTCTCTCTCTCTCTCTCTCTCTCTCTCTCTCTCTCTCTCTCTCCCTCCCTCCCTCCCTCCCTCCCTCCCTCTTTTGAGCTGTGGTATATTTTTTCTACTCACCACTGACATCTTTACCCAGAATACTTCTGGCTTGCTTCACCGTGGCTTTAAGACAAAAAATTGGCCTCTGAAAAACAAAAAGAGAAGATCTTAACATGAGGACCTAGCTAACAGGTGAACAGAATAGGATTTGGAATGTCAAGGTTGATATAATCATTAACATGAGAAAGGCTAATGATGAATAATCATAACATGAATAATTTAGACTAATCTGGAATATAAACAACAAAACATACTTGGAAACCCTTTTGCAACTAAATAAATAGAACAATTCTATAATAACAACCTACAAGTGAATGGAAAATTGGAGTTAGATCTTACCTCTAGCTCTTTGACCCTCTGTAATATAATTTGATGCTCTTCTGGATCAATACTGAAGGCCTGATTTGGATGTTAGAAAAGAAATTTTCAGAGTGAGAATATGATTTCAATATTACCCCAAATAGGAAAGACCCCAAAGTAAAAGCAAACACACAATAGAACATGAGTTTCTTTTAACAAGGAATTAATATTCTGTATCCTGAAGTCATATCTTCCTCATAATTTCAAAAGCCCTTGGTTTCTAATCTATTCAAGCTTTTGGCAAGAAGCCCAAAGACAGGGTGATTGGGCGGGGGGAGAGGAAGACAGGAAGGGAGAAAAACAGAGGCATGGAGCATCCTGCCTACCAACATAGTTACAGTACCATACTACAGAGAGCAGCTATTTGTTTCATTAGCACTTGGAGAGAGAGAAAACACATACACTGAAGAAGAAAGAAAAGAATGTAATCTTAAGTGCAGCCTAAAGCCTTGAAGATGAGTTATAAGATACATGGATTTGGTTCTTTAACCCAACCTTTTGCACATATTCATAGAGCTCATCTGAATCAGTAACATGATTCTGTTCCACTTGGCCCACACGATGGAGAATGGTATAAAGGACCTCTTCGTACAACAGGGTGAGCTGTAATAATAATTAAACAAAAATTAAAAACAGATCAGAATCAAATCAGCATAATTTGGATTAGCAGGGTTGCAAACTATTTTACAGTTTGCAAATATTTTTTTGCAATTTAAAAGCAATACAAATTTAGAAAAAAAAGAAGGAAAGTAAAGAGATAAGTAAACAAGAAAAAAAATTGAAGAGTCCATCTAAAAGCATGAGCATGTGGGAGTACAACAGCAGGCTAAGATGGACTAAAACAATGATGTGTCAAAATCCAGCAGAAATTCAAAATATGCCTAATGGATAAAAATATAAGAGCCGCCCAAAGAAAACTAGACTCCTCAATTTCTCTTCTAAATTGTAACAATAGTCTGTGGCAAGATGGACGAAAACTAGCTGATCAGAGTCCAATACACTTAGATTAGAAAATGAAGGGGGGGGGGGGAGAAGCATGAGAAGTGTGTAACGACAAATCTTTCCTGAATCAAGGTACTACAAGACAACTTTTGGTACCTACTTGATTACTAAATCATTAACTGGATTACTAATATGATAACCTGCCTTCTTTCATTTGTTGGGAAGAATTGTGTTCATCCGTTATGGGTATCTCTAATTAGCTGTGCTGAAAAGAAGGAACGTACTAAAGAGACCTTCGTATTCAAGCTTTTGATTCAATTGATAGAATTGTAGTGTGCATTGTTGCCTTCTGTGCTGATTGTGCCCACCAGGGACATAGGGGAGGACATAAGTTCTCTACGTTCACCTCTCCCAAAGGTTACCATTGAAGTCAACCCCACATGCTTTCTAAATCCCCAGCAACAAGCAGAGAGGAGAAATGCAATATGAGGTCATTAGGCAGAAGGGAGTGGGAGGGTAGTGACTGAGAGGCCAGATCGCCTATATTTAATATGGTACTTGCTAGGCATTCTTTCACTTAAACCTGTCCAATTGTTCCTGGGAGCCTGCTTATTGAACAAATCTGTGACTAATTTTATAATAATGCTGGTTTACTTTATATTGCATTTCACACAGTGGAAACTAGGTGCTTGCGCAGAACATCTAAACTCTAGAAATTTGAATACAGTACAGCCTTTCTTTTCTAAAGGAGCAAATAATTCTAATCAAATGTTTTCATTAGGAGCTCACCCAGTGAAACTGGCAGGACAGTCTGAACTGAAAAGGGTCAGCATGATTTAGTGACCATTCAAAATTATAACGGCACTGAAGAAAAAGGACTTTTGACTGCTTTTCACACTTATAACCGTTGCAGCATCCCCATGGTCACATAATCAAATTTCGGGTATTGAGGACAAGTATTTCCAACAGGCATGTATTTATGACAGTTGCGGTGTCCCATTTGTGTCCCATGTGACCACCATTTGTAACCTTCCCAGCTGACTTCCAACAAGCAAAGTCAGTGGGGGAAGCCAGATTCACTTAAAAAGCGAAGCTCAGTTAACAACTGAGGGAAATTTTGGGCTCAATTTGTCTGTAGGCCAAGGGCTACTTTTGATCTTTTCTCTGATCCAGTAGAATACATCTTATGTTCATTAATGAATGAGATTCTTACCTGTCTCTTAGGTAATTTATGGGAGAGATCCATCTACAGAAAGGAAAAAAAAACAATTTCACTTGATCTGCTGTAAATTCAGTTTTTAACACGCCTATAGTGTAATAGTTGTTTGGTGCAAAAGAAGAAATATCACTTCCCATTACCAACCTGCACATACTCCCTTATCAGCAGCACATCTTGTGGGTGTAAATGAGAAGTCTTTTACATCCAAATTGTACACTGGAATCAATTGCTGGCTTTCAGACACCAGCTTAAGGCATTGTTTATTTACCATACATTTTAAAATATTGGTGGCACTTCTACATGGTTTTTGTGGTTTTATTTGCTGGTTTTATTTATTTGTTACATCTATCATATTATTCATATAGAGGTAGAACAATTTATTTTATATCACCAAGGAACCTGATTTAATGATGAATATTAAAATTATTTTAAATCAATCCCTCAAGTTTTCTTGAATTTAGTTTTATTAATTTTTAACACTGATACACCAAAAATAGCAAAGTTTCACTTTATAAATTTTATATTAAATTATTGAAGCAAATGCATTATGCTTGGTACTGCTTAAGTACTACAAATATCTATCTTAGGGGAACATATTCTATACAACTTTCTCCTCAGGAACACCATGTTATATATACTTTATATATTATATATACCTAATTTAACAGCTGTGAACACATCATAGCTATTTTAGCCATTGCTAACAGATAAACTGCTACTTTCTTTATGCTAATTTAATGTAAATGATATGATTAAATTATTGAATCTTCTGGAATTTCACATCCCATGATGCCAAATGTATGGCTTAGGACTGTTCATAATGAAAAGTAACATAAAATGCTTTGAATACATACATTAAAAATATATACATAACCATCATATTCCATGACCAAATAAACAGCATGATATAATGTTCAGAAGAGGATTCAGAACTAGTAAGCAAAGAAATTTAAATACATAATAGAAAAAGTCGATAACTTTATTTTAAACTCACTTCATTTATTATACCTCTCCATACAGTATCACCTTATATTGCCTTTTGTTTCTTAAATTTCTCTGTTTTTGATGATCAACCATAACTTTCATGGTCTTCCTTTTGACCCACCAATTCTTAATTACATAATAGAAAAGATCACTAACTTTATTTTGAACTAACTCCATTTATTATTTGTTCTTCCTTTGTATGTTTTGCAATTCATTCCTCGTGACAAACCATCTCCTCATATTCCCTTCATCCTTTTGCCTTCAGTCCACTTTCATCCAATGCCCTATTATTCCTAACCATCGTCTTGTACGTCTTAAGTGTTATCAGAATAGTATAGTCCACCTTCCTTTAAAGTTTCAGAGAATAGAGATACAGGTGTGACATTATAGCATGTCTCCCTGTACAAGGTTTCATATGACTTTTTCACCCTTTATTGGGAGTCAGACATGGTGGAATGTCATAATGTAGGAGCTTAAAGGAAAGTAGATTATATAGACTATTCTGATAGTACTTCTAAATATCCCTTCCTGCAACTGCAAAGGACTTGTATTGCTTGTAAAATGAAAGCATATGTATATGATCATTTAAAGTGTAGAACTCTGAGTTTAAATTCTAAGTTTGAGCTCCATTGAGTACTATCTCTCTATCTGTATCTGAAGTCCTGATATGGATGAAGCTGGTCACACCATGCGCTCAGTTCATTTTTCTGTTTCTTCTAACATATACAACTTTCATTTCCATATAAAACAGTGTGCAAAAGCCTACTTTTATACACATTTTTTTTATTTTGAGAAACACTCATTCTCAAAACATACTGTCGCTACTTTCTACCAGCACTTGGTCTGCTGGGATGTTAAAAGTGACCTCATTTTCTGAGGTTGCATCCTGGTCCTTAAGAGTGGGGCTCCGTGTGCAGAACCAAATATGGGGATATCTTGGGCATATTTAGCAGACAGTTAAAACCAGAGGTTATGATTCCAAGACAGATCTAGAGTTAGCTGTATATCAGAATCATGTTAAAATTGGATTGGGTTAACTTGTACCTCATCTGCTGTCAGAGCTACAAGATTTTGACACATAATATGTAAGACAAAAGAATACTTTATTTTTTTATAAATCACCAGACAAGAAATTCTAGAAATAAATATTTATTGCAGAGAGTCTTAAGGCATTCGTCTGCAGGCACTGGGAATTTACAAATATAATCCATTGCATTGCATCCTACAACTTGCAGAGTAAACTTGTTGGGCAAAAAATAAACACACAAAGACTCAGGACAGGAGATACGTTTAGCTACAAGAATTGTCAGCTACAACAAGCAGCTTTAAGAGCTGGTATTTAGTCATGAAGACTAATAAAAAAGAAATCCTGTGAAGCTGTTCTTAAAATTAATAGGACAAAACATGTTTGGTGTGTGCCTCCTATCATAGTTCAAACCTCTCCTATTAATATTGCTATTAGCTGCACATGGGCCCCTCCAAAAATGGGTCCTGCAAATAATACTGGATTTTGTATTTTTTATAGCAGAATAACCCAAGCCCTATTTTAACTAAATTTGTCCTCCCAACCCCTGAAAAAGTAGAAACCTCCCACTCTTATAATAGCATTGTACATGTGATAGTTACGACTGCTCCTCAAAATTACTATTGTCACAGCATTTCCCATGTCACAGTAGCATGAGAGCTTCCCACAATCAGTCAATAGAGAAGCCAACAGGAAGTCAAAGGTGGTGATCACATGTGAGCCTCACTTAATGCCCTGTGGCGATTTGCTTTATAATGGCAACAGGGGACTGCCTGGGATTGCCATTGCTAAGTGAGGTGATCACATGACATTGCACTTTACCCCCCCATCACTTACCAATGGAAATTCTGGTCCCAATTACCTTCATTCTAATTATCACCATTAAGTGAGGATTATCTGTAATACACTGACACCACCAAATTTACAAAACAAGGTGGGGATGAGGTTTAACTGAGTGAGGAGAATTCAAAAAGGTAGAGTACTTCTAGCTTAGCTCTTGGTGACCACATGGATAAAGCTGCATGGTTGTCTTGGTAACAAGTGGCTTGCCTTGGCTTTCTTTTGGGATGCATTAATCTCCCAGTCTAGGCAACAGCCCTGGAATCTCTTAAGACATCTCCCATTCAAGTACTCAACATCTCACTCTGATTTGGTGTTGTTGTTTTTCTGAATCAGTTGATATCAGTTAGATGCTGTCATCTGTGATGAGCAATTTGCCCCTATTCACATTCTTCAGGATTTGCACTCACAAATCAAATCAGACAACTTTCTTCCTCTACAAATCAAGCCAGGATTAATACTGCCATTGAAAGACAACAGGGCTGTGCAATGTCTTCTTACATCTAACCTGTACACTCCATCTATCAAAAATTACCCTAGTTTGTTCCTTTAAACTCCATGCTAAAGTAGGAAGTGGAACCTGCGTCCCATCAGATACAGCTGAACTACATTTTCCAGCATCTCACACTATATGTTCATATTAGTCATGTTTAAGAACCAACTAGGGTGGGGATCTAATTCTAATTCTCTACAATTGCAATCAAGAGATGAAGCTGTCTCTTAATTCTACTTCCAGTTTAAGAGACAGAACTAGAAAAAAATGGTTTCATTATCCCTGTATGCTCCTTACCTTCTCCAAAACTTTTTAATGTTTTCAAGCACGTTTTTTTAACAGTCAATATTATTATAAGGATCTTGAGGCATTCCATGGAATCTACTGAAGTGTTACTTTAAGTGTGATTTTGTTTAGAAAGAGAAGTGCCTTAACACCTCCACAATGAGTCAATATTTATTTTAAGCAGACTTACACAACTGAATTTGTTGCAAGAAAATATGAGCAACCAAGACACTATCAGGAGATTGGGGAAAAAATAGCTTGAAAATGGGAAGGAGATTTTTTTTGATGGAGTAGGCTTTGCCCTACATTATGCAAAAGATAAAAAGTGCAGCAATACATTTGCTACTTCTGTAATTAAGAAAATGAGGGAGGCTGAAAGAAAGATTATGGACTCTTGGTGCCCTACCAGATTATGTTTTGCTTTCTGAATAATAGCTAAAAGCCCAATTTTGAATTAAAGCTAGTCTTCCAATGTCTATCTTTCCCACCTCAGAAATCAGTAGTTTAAAAGAACGATGATCAAATAGGCTGACCATAAAATTGTTTGATGAACACAGAGTTCAGATGTAATACAAAGATAGAATGTGGTTTGATTATAGTTACTATTTAGTGTGAACTGACTACTGTGGCTTGCAAATTATGGCTTACTGCTTAAGAGCCATGCTCTCTAATCCCTTTGTGTTTATATGATACATCACAGTTAAACCATGATTTAGAGCAATGTGCAAACTAAGATGAGAGTAACTAACAAGGCCCTGGGCAAGTTAGTCACTATTTATTTATCAGTCATTGAGGAACCTAGAACCAGAGGAAGTTAGCTATTGAGAGGAATTCCATACTCAGAAAATGTTTAATAATGGTTAATAATATAAATAAAAATGCAATGGAGTGTGAATTTACTTAGCCGATATTTTCAGGACAGGATAGCAGTGTTCCAATATCTAAGGAACTTCCATAAAGAAGAGGGATCAACCTATTCTCCAAAGCACCTGAAGGCAGAATAAGAAGCAACGGATGGAAACTAATCAAGGAGAGAACTAACCTAGAGTTAAGGAGACAGAACAATTAATCAGTGGAATAACTTGCTTCTAGAAGTTGTGGGTGCTCCAACCCTGTAAGTTTTTAAGAAGAGACTGGACAACTATTTGTCTGAATGGTAAAGGGTCTTCTGCTTGAGCAGGGGGGTTAAGCTAAAAGACCTCCAAAGTCACTTCCAGCTCTGTTATTCTTTTCCATGCTTGTCTGGATTGATCACATTTTCAACATTCAGGTTTGCATGTTGTTTCTTTTTGCTAAAAGAAAAAAAATATGTCCCTCTCTAGATAGGAACCAGCAAGGCTACAATCTTTGAGCAGGTCCTCATTCTGTTCTGAGCCTTACTAAATAGCCTTTGGCAAGTCATGAGCATAGCCACCTCCGCAGACTTTTGTATACTATTTCAGAGGTCAAACCAAGAAAGCAGATTAAAAACCATTGTGGCATCTAATGCACTCCAAAAGGTTTCAGCATATTTTCAAATTAAAGCAGAATGTAAAAGAGAAAGAAAGAAAGAAAGAAAGAAAGAAAGAAAGAAAGAAAGAAAGAAAGAAAGAAAGAAAGAAAGAAAGAAAGAAAGAAAAAGGCCGGTCGCAGTTAAGCAGCACCACCACCTACGTTTTCGCTGTCTTCTTGGGGTTTTTCCATCATTGGGGTTTCACTCTCAGGCTCCATGCTGGGCTGGACTGGGGAAGGGGTAAGCTGAGTGGAGGATGCCATCAGAACATGGTCATGTTTTCAGACAGAGACTGACACACAAAGTCAGAAATCTGCCTTTCCTAGCTTGAGGCGCCCCTCAGCTCTCACATGCTTAAGAGGAAACCACACTCTTTTATCACTCTGACCATTGTAGCAACAAACGGAAATTGAAGCAGGGCTCTCTTTCTCAGCTCATACCTTGCAGTTCTCTAAACATGGAGTCCTCTACCCAATGCTGAATATACCCTAAAAAAATTACTTGTCCTCCTCTGAGGGCTTCTCTGCAGTCACAATTCCTTGGAGCTAAATCTGGATGCAAAGTCTCTAGAGCAGGGGTCTTCAAACTTGGCCCTTTTATGACTTGTGGACTTCAACTCCCAGAATTCTTCAGCCAGCGTGCCTGGCTGAGGAATTCTGGGAGTTGAAGTCCACAAGTCATAAAAGGGCCAAGTTTGAAGACCCCTGCTCTAGACCAATGCGTCTCAACCTTGGCAACTTTAAGATGGACTTCAACTCCCAGGATTCCCTAACCACCCATCCTAGCTTGGTAATTCTGGGAGTTGAAGTCTACACACCTTAAAATTACCCAGGTTGAAAAACACTGCTCTAAACAGATTAATATAAATTTGCAACTCACATTGCCCCGAGTAGAAAGGACAATTATGGTTTCTAAGAGAGCACTGCCAGAGTCTAACCAGACCAAGCACCTTTTATACCTGGGTGATGTACTACTGTTATGTTATCTTGAAACTAATTCTCCAGCATATGTAATCCATAGAAAACTTCAGCTTTGAAATAAAGTTCCGGAGCAGAGCAAGTTCCATAAATGGTGGTCTTCTCAAGATCAGTGTGGGAAGAATCCAAAGAAAGAAATATTTTGGGAAATATTAAAAAGGCAGAATATATTTCCCCAAAGGAATAATGGAAAAGATCTTTAAAAAGATAGAAACCAGCCCCCAGAAACCAGCCCCAGCCCCTCTCCCCCAAGCAGAAACTAGGCAGAGGACAGCTTTTAGAAATGCAAATTCAATAATCCTTTCAGAAAGGTTGGAGACTTCCAGCTAGAAATTGAAAAGATTAGGAAGACAAAGACACCTAAAATATGCATACCCCCACCCAAATTCTAAGGACAGGAAACATAATAGGATTAACCCATCAATATCAAAAGGACACAGACTCAGGTCAAAGTACATGACACAGTAAATACAAAACCTCAAACAGGAACAGGAAACAACCTCAAGAGCCTCAGAAGGTATAAAACCCCACTCCCGGCTACATATGGTCAGTTTTCCCAGAGCCATCTTTCTGTCTGGCTCTCCTCTTCAATAAACCTTCTTTCTAAAGCTGTCTCCAGTTTGATTATTCCCAGCTTGGACTGGACCCTGATGAAGATTTTTCTTTTGACATCAAGTTGAAGTAACGGTCATTCTTTTTTTTTTTTGTGGTGGTTTCTTCAGAGGTGGATGGGACTTTTTTAGGCCCTGGCAATTGCAAAACTGACTAGTTATTTTCCAGACAGGCTTGGCATGATGCAACTTGCTTGTGGCATGAAAAGGCTTCGCTGATAAGCACTGAGGTGATACAGACCTACAAGAAGAGAAAGGCTTATTCTGTCCCAAACCAGCACATTCTCTCAGAAATTGAAACAGATGAAGATAGGGTCAAATATGTCTGTCTTTTCTTCACCAAGAAAGAAAAACAACATGTTTTGGCTTAGATCTCAAATCTGATTTTTGTCTTGCTAAAACACGAGGGAAGAGGCTTTGGGTGGTCAAGAGGCAGTTTTAACATGGAGAAAAAGGCTGAATAATAGATGTGGCCTTATCACACATACAAGCTATACTGAATTTGGGAGGAACTGGGGAGGGAATATTTATTTTTCTTAACTGGCACATATTTTAAAGTGACCACCACAATTTTCATGCCTTTCTCCTCTCAAAATGAAAAGAAATGGAGTTGTCAGTTTTTAGCCTCCATAATGAGCAGACCTCTGAGGGCTGCAAAAAGGGAAATAAAGATCTACTCGTACTGTCAGCAGTGCATACTTTCTCCTCCTGTTTTCTAAAATCTTTTAACACTGCTATTCTTTTTCTCAAACAAGATTCACTACTAACCAAACAACTCTAGCTGAGAATGCTGGGACTTGTAATCATCTAGAGCAGTGTTTCTCAACCTTGACAATTTTAAGGCATGTGGACTTCAACTCCCAGAATTCCACAGCCAGTTTTAAGGCATGTGGACTTCAACTCCCAGAATTCCACAGCCAGCAATGCTGGCTGTGGAATTCTGGGAGTTGAAGTCCACATGCCTTAAAATTGTCAAGGTTGAGAAACACTGATCTAGAGGGCACCAGATTGGAAAGGCTGTTGCTATTCCTCTCATTATTTCTTTGGTTTGGGATTTCTTTTTTCTATTTTGTCTTGCTGACTGCTAGAGCTCTTTTTTTCTCCTTAATTCCTACAAGCTCAACAAACAACTAGCAAACCTTGCCAAACCTTGCCATGGTTCCTTAGTGGTGGTTGCCATTAGAATGTAGCCAAAAACAAATGCTGTGAAAGTCTGGGAGAAATAAGAGCGGCATGTAGTTTGGTAATGAGGGCATTAGATTTGGACCCAGAGAATCCAGGTTCAACTTTTTACTCAATTATAAAGCTTACAAGGTGACTCTCTCAGTCCAACCTACATCCAGAGTCATTGCAGAGTATGAAATGAAAGGGAAATCCATGTAAATGGCCTTCAGCTCTCAAGAGAAAACAAATTTATTAAATTTATAGGACATCCACCTCACTACTGAGAGACTCTGGGCCGCAATAATAAATGCAATAATAAAATAAAGAGGACTGAAAAAAAGAGAAGATGTTCATGCAAATCTGGAAAGCCAGCTGACTGGAGGCCTCGGGGCAGATAATTAAAGCTAAATATTTGGTGGGGTGTGCACATTGGCATCATCTATCGTAACATTACAGCAATCAAGCACCTGCAAAAGGCAAGTGAATAAGCATATCCTGCTTGAGGCATCTCAACTCTATGACCATCCTGACTTTGGCAGGTGACCTACCTCCATTTCCTGTGGATTTTACAATATGGCACTTAAGATTCCATATGCACGATGGGATATCAAAGAGCAGAGAGAGAAGAAAATGACAGCCACCCATAGAATTGTAGATTTAACAAGTTATCTGTTAAGAATGAACTCATTCTCTATTAGAAATGTAGGAAATGTGAGACAAGGACTGAGAAGGACCCTGTAACCCAAAAGGGCTCTTCTTTCAAGTTCTAGAGGCTGAGCCAGAACAAACTGAGACTGCCTTGCTCGACATGAGTCAACTATACCAGGGATCCCCAACCCCTGGTCCGTGAACCAGCACTTGGTTTGTCTTTGAAAAAGAAACACATACCGTGTAATTAATATTGTTTCAAATATCCAGTATACACCTCCTTTCCCTTCAAAGACATTTAGGACACACTGTAGCACCAACTTTTCTTTTAAACATTAATGCTTTAATGTTCTTGATCACACTGAGCAAAGGAATTTCTTTGTTTCTCTTTTTATTTCCTCCTTTCTTAGTAATGATCTACACCTCTGTAGCTCTCCCGGGACCTCTACATGAAAATAACAATAAAAATCTATAGGAATGTGTTATTGAGGCAATATGCAATTGGCAAAATTAAAATGGGCCTGTGAAATTTAGATCTTTGTATGATTAAGCAATCTTATATGATCTTTTATTTCTCCTGGGATGAAAGCATATAAAAATCAGTATATTAGAACAAGGGAGTAACCTGTCTCTATTAGGGCCATATGATCTTCAGTTCATCTCTGTAGTGTATGGTGTATATGGTTATGAGGATAATTGACACACCATTCCTGCATCTGGTCACTGGGTTGGTAGTCAAGTCCCCGTCTGTTGGTGTTGAATGACTTAAACAAGATGTCAACGTCCTTACTGGTCCCTAGCCTCCTCCAACCCAACAGTGGAAAGACAGACGACTGGCATGCAGGAATGTTGCAACATAAGCTTTAATGGTTCATACACAAAGTCAGCGCTGGGAGTGTTTTTCTCCCAGCACATTAAATAGCTTCGCCCCTGCAGCTCCCTTCCCCTCACAGCAGGCCAGCATCCGGTGTCTATCCTTAAAGGCAGCCGGATCTCCCTGGCCTGCCTTCCCGTCGCTGCCGGCTGGCGTTGCTCAGCGGAATGCCTGTCCCGGTAAGTCCTCATCCCTGAGCACCCTCAGGGTCTGTGCAACGTTGGTGCTGCCTCTGTGTCATCCGTAGTCAGCCGCAAGGCTCCTCAGCCATCCGGTGGCACCACGAGCTGCTGTGGATGGTCGCCTGCTTGGTGGAGACCGTCCTGGTCCTCCAGCTGATTGGCGACCAGCCAAGCAGATCTCCCGGCTGTTCGGTGGTGCCGCAGCTTTGCAGAGTCCGTCCTGGGCCATCAGCCAATTGGTGGCATCAGGGACGATGCTGTAGGTCTCCCGGCTGCTCAGCGGTGCTGCAGCTGTACGGAGGCAGTCCTGGACCACCAGCTGATTGTCTCTGCCAGCGGAGCTGCCTTCAGCGTTGTGCTGGTTCCCCCCCTAGTCCTGAGTGTCGAGCCCACAGGGCTGGACAGGCGGCTCCCTCTACCAGGGACCAGGGTAGGTGTAGCCATACAGTCACCGGATTGATGACTTGTGTGACCCAGAAGGGACCTAGGTACTTGGGAGTACCCGGAGAGGTTTTTTAGGCCTTCGCTTCCTGTCGGCCTGTGCTTTTGTGCTTTCCTCTGCTTTTACCAAAGCCCTTTTTGCGTTACCCCACACCCCACTGATGTGTGTTATCCACTCTTGGGGCTGGCAGGGCGAGGGGTCCCCTTGGTTGTACTCAAGGATTGGGACAAAATCCAGGCCGTGCACCACCTGAAGGGACCATCATAGACCTCTTCTCCAAGCAAGCTCACTCCATCCCATGTAAGGGGCTACCATCTGCCTGAAAGCTGGCCAACCTCTTTATTCAACACGTGTATCGCTTGCACGGAGTGCCCCGGCGGATCATTTCAGATCGGGGGGTGCACGGCTCGGTTTTGGCGAACACTTATCCGGTCCATCGGGTCGTCTTAGGGTCTTAGTTCAGCGTATCACCCCAGCACCAACGGAGCGGCAAAATGTGCGAATGCAATGGTGGAGTGTTACCTACAGAGCTATGTGTTGTACCAGCAGATGGACTGGGTTGACCTCCTGCCATTCGTGGAAGTGGCATACAACAACGTGGTGCACAGTGTAACCACGACTCTCTGGTAGTTCCACAATAAAGTCCATCCCGATGTCCTCCCATGGCCAGGTCGGGTCTGCTACCGACTGTAACAACCCTACCGGCTTCCCCGTTCGGTGCTTTGTGGTGGCACAAACATGGCAACCCTGCACGTAGGCCTCTACTTCCACTTTCATATGCGGCCACCAAAATTGATGCCATACCAGGTGTAGGGTTTTTAGGAACCCAAAATGTCCTGATTGCTTTGCATCATGGCACTGTCGCAATACCTCTTCCCATAGGGCCTGTGGGATGTACAGCTTGTTGCCTTTCCACGCTAGGTCATCCCTCCGTGTCAATAAGTCTGAATGTTCCTGTAACCAGGGGTCATCCCAGACTGCCTTGTGCAGCTCCTGGATCAGGTCGACCGCCAGCTTGTGTGGTACCACCCGTGCTGCGGCTTGCCGGTAGGGGGGCATGATCGCCTGTACTACCTCCTCCCGCTTGCTATCGTATTGGGGCATCTGCAATAAGGAAGTTCTTCTCCCCTGGTACATACTTCAACCAGAACTGGAAGCGTTGGAAGTACTGCGCCCACTGGATGTGTTTGGGGGACAGGCGCCTCAGCTACTGCAACACCTCGAGGTTCTTGTGGCCTGTCCAGACCTCAAATAGTTCCGTCGCCCCCTCTAGTAGGTGTCGCCATCTGGACAATGCCCATCGCACCGCAAACATCTCCTTATCCCAAATGGCCCATGCCCTCTCGGTCTCCGTCAGTATTCGCGAGGTATAGGCACATAGCTGTAGCGTCCCCTGGATGTTCTTTTGCAGTAACACCGCCCCCACCACTACGTCACTGGCGTCAGCCTGCACCACGAATGGCATGTCGGGGTTTGGGTGGAGCAAGACCGGTTCCCTTGGAAACAGGTCCTCAAGGCCTTTTGGCATACCATGGTCCACGCTAGTGGCTGACTGGGCCATGGCTTCATTGCGGTTTGTCGTGTGCAGAGCAGGTCTGTCAGGGGTAGAGCTACCACTGCGAACAAGGGGATGAATTGCCTATAAAAGTTGGCAAATCCCAGGAAGCTCTGCAGTTGACAATGGGTCCATGGCGCTTACCATTCCAGCACGGCCTTGACCTTGTTGGGGTCCATTTCCACCCCTTCCCCTGATATCCTGTAGCCCAGGTAGTCCAGTCGGGTTTAGTGGAAGTCGCATTTGGAGAGTTTGATGAACAGGTGTGCCTTCAATAGTTTCTCCAGCACCTGTCTCACCAACTGAATATGTTCCTCCATGGTAGCGGTGTATATTAAGATGTTGTCTAGGAAGACTAGCACCCCACGTTACAGGTGTTCGTGCAGCACCTCATTGATGAGCTGCATAAATACTGCGGGGGCTCCCTGTAACCCAAACGGCATCACCCTGAACTGGTAGCTACCAAGCGGGCAGTTGAAGGCCGTCTTCCATTCATTCGCTCATTTGATGCGGACCCTGTAATATGCCTCCCATAAATACAGTTTGGTAAACATCTTCCCCTTCGGTAGATGAGCCAACAGGTCTTTCATGAGCAGCAGAGGGTACATATTCTCCACACAAACCCTGTTGATGCCACGGAAGTCGACGCACAACCTCAAGGAGCCATCTTTCTTCTCCTTGAACTGGACGGGAGCTGCTATCTGTGAATGGGCCAGCTGGATAAAGCCCCTCGCTAGGTTCCGATCAATGTATCTATGCAGCTCCTCCATCTCCCGGGGCGCCATAGCGTACATCTGGGGTTTGGGCAGTTTGGCACCTGGCACAATATTAATTGCGCAGTCAGTTGGCCAGTGAAGAGGCAGGATATCGCACTCTTGCTCGCTGAATACCTCAGCGAGATCAGCATACACAGCTGGATAGGGGCCCTCCCCCTCCACGCTTTCCTGGCTTGCATTTACCACCCCACTCCCTGCTCCACTCCTTTTTTCCCCTTCCTGGTCTGGTGGCTGGGGACCGACCCCGATCTGTAATTTCCGGTATCGCCCTTCCCACCAAATGGTAGGGCCCCACTTATCCAGCCATGCCAGCCCTAGGATCACGGCCTCAGTCATGGAGGGAACCACAATAAAGCGGAGGACCTACCAATGGGCCCCCGTCTCTAGTTGGACCGGCTCCGTTATGTGGGTGGTGGGGCCCCCCGAAGGGATCCATCCACCTGTTCAAATTTAATAGGAGTGGCCAGTTGTTTTACTCTGATATTGGCCTCTGCCACCACGGCTTAACTAATCAGACAGTGGGTGCAGCAGGAATCAATCAGGTCCCTGTAGCCCCCCCCCGATGGCCCGTTTGTGGACTCATCAGAACGATGGGGACGGCGAATGGACGTATCGGCTCACTCACCATAGGATTGTCCACCAACTCGTCCTCACTTTCGTACTCCACCAGCTGGTATCTGGTGGCAGTCGTTGCCTCCTCCTTCTCCTGAGGCCTCTGCCGGGGGGTGACCCCCTCCGCTTGATGCACCGCCCTTGACCTCTCTGGTTCCTTCTTGGGTGTGGATCCGCCCTTCCCAGGGGTCGATGGGATTCCCCATGGAACGGGAACAGGACACTCTGCTGCTCGATGCCCTGGCTGGTTGCACCGGAAACATTTGAACGACGGTCGAGAAGGAGGCCCAGAGGAACCTGTACCTGGAACCTGGGGCTTGCATCTTTCATCCCTTGGTTTCTCCACACTCCTTCGTGGTACCTCCCAGTCCTCCCCTTTTTTCCTGAACTCTTGTAACCCTGCCTCCAGGTCCACCACCACATGGAACCACTCCTGGAGCCTACTCGGGACCGGTATACACACGCCTGGCGTAGGTCCCGGTCCAGGCCAGCCCGGAACTGGTGGATCAACAGACGTTCTGGCCAGGAGCACAGCCTACCAGCTGCCCGCCTGAAGTCCCGAACATATTCCGTCACAGGCCGGCCTCGCTGCTTCAGCGTCAAAATCTCTGCCTCAGCCCGCTGACCCCATGAGACATCCTCAAACCGGGACCTCAGGGCCTCCAAGAACAAACCGGCATCAGCTAATTCCCTGGCGTGGTTAGTATACAGGTCAGCCGCCCAGTCTGCTGCTTCACCCTGCAATCCTGCTGTTAGTGCCACCACCATAGCCCACTGGGATGGGTAGAGGCCGGCGTACCAATCCAGATGACTGATGGCCTGGCTAAGGTACATTGCCAAGCGGTCTGGGTTCCCATCAAATGTGGCTGGTAATGATGGAGGACCCCAGACCAGCCCTGGGCCCCATGGGAGCCCAGGCACTCCTGGGCCCCATAGAGTACCCCCCAAGAGTGCAGAGCATTGATCCCCGGATCCCACCGCTTGCTGGATCGAAGCTCCAAGTGGCCTAGCCGTCAGTCTAGTGGGCTCTCTGCCAGCGTTCCCTACCGACCTGCCTTCCCACAGAGGCCATGAATGGTCCACCGGTCCTCCCAGACTGGAGCCTCCAACCTGGTAAGCCACCCTGAACCTAAGGCTGGCCAAACGGAACTGGGGTGGGCCTGACCTGGATGGCTGTGTCTCTGTGCGGGGCCATGAAGCCATCTCACGGCCTGCCTCCCATCTTGACCACGAGGATGGGTCCTGGAATCCGGCTTCACCGAATCTATGCTGCAGGATGTCCATGGTGGTTTGCCCAGGTGCTGTGGAGTAACTCCACTCCCCGTCATCCTTGTCCATAAGATGCCTCTCCCTCCACTCCATCGGGGGTCCTGCAGCCCCCGGTTTGTGTGCATGGCCAGCATCTGGGTTGGTAAGCGCTGAGCTGTGCCACCACTCCCCCGAAGACCCTGGGGCCCCTGCATCCTGGGTCTCACTCA
Source organism: Protobothrops mucrosquamatus (assembly GCF_001527695.2). Taxonomy (NCBI): domain Eukaryota; kingdom Metazoa; phylum Chordata; class Lepidosauria; order Squamata; family Viperidae; genus Protobothrops; species Protobothrops mucrosquamatus. The sequence continues at coordinate 67,557 of NW_015386222.1, read as the reverse complement.
CCGGTGCTGATGGCCGTGCCTCCCGCACCTTGGGCCTTACCATTGGCTGGGTCTCCCCAACTTCAGCATCAGGCATTGGGCCAGTGGCCTCATCTGGCTCACCTACTTCAGCCACCGGTGTTGCCTCTTGCATTCCCTCAGCCATTCCCTAGAAGGTAATGGAAAGGGTAACACAAAATAGGAGGAGCACTGACTTTCCTGTCAACGTCCTTACCGATCCCTAGCCTCCTACAACCCAACAACGGAAAGACAGGCAACTGGCACGCAGGAACATTGTAACAGATGTTTTAATGGTTCGCACAAAAAGTCAGTGCTGGGAGTGTTTTGCTCCCAGCGCGTTAAATAGCTTCCCCCTGCAGCTCCACCCTTCCCCTCACGAGCTGCTGTGGATGGTCGCCTGCTTGGCACAGACCATCTCGATCTTCCAGCTGATCGGCCACTGGCCGAGCAGATCTCCCGACTCTGTTATGTCTCTGTTCCCAAGATATATCGGGAGTTTTGCTATTGCCAGCAATGGTGTGGTGCAGCTTCCGGATGACGCGTCCAGCCCACGGGCCGGCAGTTTGACACCCATGACTTAAACCTTCATACTTTGGAGGCTCAGTTTAGTAGAGTCCAAGAGTTTATTGTCTCCATGACAACCACGAGCCTATTAAGATAATTACTGATCTGATACACAGAGATTAGACCCTATTTCCACTTCAGAGTAGTTGCTGTATGATCTGAATGTGAGAATACTATCACCATCCCTTTGTCATGGTCAGAGCATTTCATGGTCCAAATGTGAGTGATGATCATCCATGATCTCCACAGGGCTGGACCTCTGGATCCAGATGATTTCAACCAGGTTCTTGAAGTTTTTCCTCACAATCTGACAGGCATGTCCATCAAGAAGCTGGTTTGCCACTGGGCAATTTTTGGCCACTTTTGGGGGGGGAGGGTGTCTATGATTTTCCAAGGCTTTTCTAGGATCACAATTGTTAAATTGTTTGACCCAAGAACCCCTTTTCCCAGTTTCAAATAATGTCATTACCTCCACAAAAAAACAAAAACAAAAAAACAACCAGATTTGGTTATTGAAAAACCGTTTCAGCAGCAGCAATCCTAAACTGGATCCTTTACTCTCAAACAAGCAATTGCAATTGCTTAATTACCTCCAGGATATGCCCAAGTTATCCCAGTTTAAGAACCACTACTCTGGGACGTGAAACATCAGAAATGATGGTTAGAGTATGGTAGCTGGGGAACAACGGTTTAACCAAGCCCAGGTATGTGCCCAGGATCAGACCTACACCATGTTGGTAAGAGAGGCATAACATGTTTGCTTCTCACTTTTGCATCCACAGCTATATTCCTTTTGGGGAAAAACAATTGCAATATGTACATAGATGCATTCCTACACACACACACACACACGTACATGCCTATGTGTGCATGCATAAACAAAACAAATAATGCAGGTTTCATTATGCACACGTTTCTAAACAATAAATAGCAAACCATCGTATCCAGAGAACATCTTTGATACTAATTCTTACAACCTTCTGTATACAAACAGAATCTGTCTGCATGCTTATTTGGAGGCAGTTAATCTTTTTCATCCACTTGCAGTCAGGATATCTGAGCACCATTTCTCTCAAATCTGTGGCACAACCTCCCATATGAGAAGCCTTCTCTGTCTAACATCTGGAGAATGGATTAGTGTTCTTTAGCTTCTTTGGATCCCTTTGTTTCTGGCATTAATATTTCTGGTGTGCATTTATACATCGTCTTTGCAATATGGTGTCTGTTGGACACATGTTCATATTAAACATTAACACCTGGTGCTAGTTTGTCTAGGCACAGACCATGACACAAGGCAACACCTTTTCCGCTACCAGCTCAGGCTTCACTGTAGCCCCTTGGCTTTTGCAGCTTCTGTTTTCTCACTCGAGTGCCCCACTGACCAAAGACACATGCAAATGAGCAACAAAAGTGAATAAAAGGCATTCAGCTGCCGAAGACTGCAGCAAAGGGTGGGCGCATGCCAGATCCTGCCTTCCCCTACCACTGCCACCGCCCCACCAGGACGAGGATGGGCAGCACAGCTTTGCTTCTGGATCTGCTGCCTGACACCATTGACTCCTGCACACTGAGGCCAGCGAGCACATGGGGGCCGACGGTGTCCATCTGTAGCCACAGCCTGCTGGCTGTCCTGCATCATGGTGAACTGGTCACAGAGCCCCATTGGCGCAGGCAGAGATGGCCCCAGGACGGCCGGAAGGAAGCCCTTCCCCGGCCTGGGCTCCATCCGCTCGACGGCTCTGACGGGGGTGGCAGCTGTTGCTGCTCCGACCAGCCAACCACGCAGGGAAGCAGGAGAAGGTGGAGGGGCAGCCGATACGCGAGATCCGCTTCCTTGTAGGGCTGCCAGCAAATTACAATGGCACTGAAAAAAGTGACTTAGGACCATTTGTCACACTTACAACCATTGCAGCATCACATGATCAAATTTTCAGACGCTTGGCAACTGACTCCTATTTATGATGGTTGCAGCATCCTGGGGTCATATGATCACTTTTTGTGACCTTCTTACAAACAAAGTCAATGGGGAAGCCAGATTCACTTAACAACTATGTTACTAATTTAACAACTGCAGTGATTCACTTAACAATAATAGCAGGAAAGGTCGTAAAATGGGGCAAAACTCATTTAACAACTGTCTTGCTTAACAGAACTGCCTGAAGGCAGGACAAGAAGCAATGGGTGGAAACTAACCAAAGAGAGAAGCAACCTAGAACTAAGGAGAAACTTCCTGACAGTTAGAACAGTTAACCAGTGGAACAACCTGCCTCCAGAAGCGGTGAATCCGCCAACACTGGAAGTTTTTAAGAAGAAACTGGACAGCCATTTGTCTGAAATGGTATAGGGTTTCCTGCCTGAGCAGGGGGTTGGACTAAATGACCTCCAAGGTCCCCTTCCAACTTTATCATCATCATCATCATCATCATCATCATCATCATCATCATCATCATCATCATCATCATTATTATTATTATTATTATTATTATTATTATTATTATTAACTTTTGGGCTTAATTGTGGTCATAAATTTAGGATTATCTGTAGCTAGCTAGTTGATGGGCTTTGCTCATCTCCATCATGCATTCCTGCATATAAACCTGTTATACTCTAGTTACTATATAAGACCTACGATATTTTTTTAATCATTGCTCAGGGCAGATTCCTGCTGACAGGTGGGATTAGCAAAAATATGTAAATGAGTTTAAACTCCATTAAAGACATTTAAACATGGGTACTGTGATACCTTTCCTAAATTCACCAATCCTCTAACTGACAGAGCCAAGAGCTTTGACATTTTTTTTTTATAATTCTACCATCCATTAATAATATTTCCTTGCTGGCATAATTATTGTTATAACACCCTGCATAAATTTTGGAACCTCTTATATACACAACTATTAAGAAGAATCCTTTTTTATACTACATTAACCTGAATTTTTGAAAAACTTGTGGGGTTTACACAAAATTTGGCTTACCTCTCTTGTGTTGATTGTCCTGCAGATCTGAATTTTCTTAGATTTTTCTAAAAATAGTTACCTAGCAATAGAAGAATTTGGCTTTGTATATTCTCAGTCATATCTCAGTCATATACGGGAAATTTTTCAAAATGATTCACTTCTTTTTAGCCCAAAGCTAGAGGAGTGGTGTGGGGGTGGTAAGTTAAATGTGATAATTACGCAAATGTCAATGATACTCAAGGAAAAACTTAGCAGTGTAAAAACCAAAATCACCTCATTTCACAATAAACAGCAGATGTTGAAGAAAAGCCATTTATAAGAAACCAAAACATTTTTCACTGCTTCACTACATCTTCAAAGGGAGCTATATCCTATCTCCTGAAAGCCATATTATTCATTACTATAAAACCAAACAGTGTATAATTTCAGGGCATGTCTAATTTTGAAATGAATTGGGTTGATTTATATATTCTTAGCCACCTTTATGGTGGTCGTTCATTGTAAATATAGAGGCCCAGGTGAAACCGCTACTTTCAAGAGCTGGAAACGTGGCTTAAAATTATTTCCATTTGAAGGAAGTATGACTTCGAGAAGAAGGAACGAAAAATGAAGAATAAAACAATGTTTAACATATGTATCCAATAAACATATTTACAATAGCTAGCCAGTTGTTCTAATTTCTGGATCTGGATGCCCGCCCTTCAAGGTAGCCTAAATAGAAAACTAAAATAGAAATACTAATACTACCTTTATTGCAAGGCCACAGGAACAAAACCATGCAAGTATGAAAGTACTTCTCTCCTCCCTTGCCTTTATTTTTCAGAGAATTGAGGAAGGTCCCTTGAGATGCTTTCTCCATCCCCCATTTCTTCTGTGGGCTGAGAAACTACTTTGTCAGACCATTACTCAAGTTGCTGCTCTTCTGTCGCCCAAGCTTATTTACATAGCCCATTTGTGTGTGTGTATATGGAAAGTTCAGTTTGCAGATCACTGAATAATAATAACATTAAACCAAGCTAACAGCTGCTAATTGTATAGTACAGTGGTGGCAAACCTATGGCACGGGTGCCAGAGGCGGCACTCAGACCCCTCTCTGTGGACACGCGTGCCGTCACCCCAGTCCTAGGCCTTCAGCTGGGTTTTATAAAACCTTTTCGCTTTAGGCCTCCGCCGCCGTGTACAAAAAAAAAAGTTCAATCAATCATGTCAATTTCAACTCGTGGAAAAAAAAAGATCTTGCAAAGTTGGAATTGATTGATTGAACTTTTTAGTCCCACCCAGTCTGCCGTTACCACCGCAGCCACGCCCACCCAATGGGCCACACCCACCCAATGGGCCACACCCACCCGGCACCCAACGATGCATAAGTGGGTTTTGGGTTGCAGTTTGGGCACTCGGTCTCTAAAAGGTTCGCCATCACTGGTATAGTAACATGATTTAACAGCACAAAAAACAATGCTAGAATAAAATGATATAAAATACTATAATATTAAAGTGTATGAAAATGCTAAAGTGTCAATGAAGATGAAGATAAGTAAGCCTGAATTTTTCTCCGCACCGTATTTGTCACCTATAACTCAGCTTGGGCCCTGTTTCAGGCTCATGGATCTGATGCATATTTGTATTTAAATTAAAATATATTTATTGGAATTGCTTTCTTCTTTAAGCCCATTTCAGTATGTTCTTTTATGAAGACCCAGGAGCCAACTGGTCTCCTTCAAAGATTGGGGGAAGGATTGATCCTATCTGAACACTTAATTTGGTGTAAAGAGGATCAGTTTGGAGGTTTGGTCTGAGAAAACTGGAGAAAAACTATTTCTGTGCTAAGTTTTAGCTGGAATAAAACAGCATTATTCAGCTTGGAACATTGGATCAAAAAGAAGTCTAGAAAAGAAATATAATGTTCTACCTTCGTTTTTTGAGCCTCGAAAAACAATTTTGTCTGTTATTTGATAGATTGCACCTGGCCCAATTCACTCAGAACAAGGCTTGCCAAAGACAAATACAGGAGTAAAAAAATGGGATTGATAGGAGTATCTTGGAAATATGTAAATAATCCATTGGCAGTTTGCAAACTTATACTATATGTATGATTTCTAGGCAGATATAAAACAGTTTAAATATTGCTCCCCCCCCCCAAAAAAAAGAGGGAAAAAAACTAATACTAAGATTGAGTATGATTGAGACAGAAGGCTAGGCTAATTAATTCTTTGCTTACTTAGAATCTCTATGCTTTTCACAATACAGCACAATTATTCATCCTGCCCAGTTGCAGGAATACAGAACAGAAAATCAGAGTGATAGCTTCCCAAAACATCATATGGACAGACCTCTCTTGCAGATGAGAAAATAGGAAGAGTGATAGGCAAACCTCCCCTGAATCTTCTCTCAAAAGCCCCAGAATGTGAAGATGTGTAGTTATTTCTTTAGACATTATCTAACCTGTAGAGAGCCAGATTGGTGTAGCAGTTACCGACACTGAGTAGAAACTATGGTAGGAGACTGTGAGTTCTAGTCCCACCTCGGGCACAAAGCCAACAGGGTAACCTTGGGCCACTCACTCTCTCTCAGCCCTGGGAAGGAAGGAAGGGCAAACCACTTCTGCAAATGTTGTGAAGAAAGCTACAGGGACTTCTCCATGTAGTCACCAAGAGTCAAGATTAATTTAAAAGTATGTGTGTGTGTGTGTGTGTGTGTGTGTGTGTACGAGCGCGCGCACACACACACACACACACAAGCCAGGCCTATAAGATATTGCTTAGTACTACTTCCTTCCTTGGCTGAGTAGTCTGTAAAAACCAAATTGCAGCTATTATGTAGTGTAAGCAACCATGTTAAATCAAAACTGATGGCAATTGTATTTTAGTTGCTACCAACCCTGCAGAAGCAACGGATGGAAACTAATCAAGGGGAGAAGCAACCTAGAACTAAGGAGAAATTTCCTGACAGTTAGAACAATTAATCAGTGGAACAACCTGCCTCCAGAAGCGGTGAATGCTCCAACACTGGAAGTTTTTAAGAAGAGACTGGACAGCCATTTGTCCGAAATGGTATAGGGTTTCCTGCCTGAGCAGGTGGTTGGACTAGATGACCTCCAAGGTTCCTTCCGACATCATCATCATCATCATCATCATCATCATCATCATCATCATCATCATCATCATCATCATCATCATCATTATTATTATTATAGAACAACAGTAGAACTCTTTCCATATATAATGGAATATTTGGCCTCCCTTTAGCTTGCTCTTGTACATAATCCCTAAGAACCCCAGAGACCCTTCCTCCAATTCTTGAAGACCATACATCTTCCAAAGCACAGGCTCTTGCCCCGACACAGTAGACTTGCTTTCAGCTACCATTGTGCTCAAGATCTTCCATCTCCATGAGGGCCAGAGAAGCCATACAGCTGCTAAACTGCATGTGACTGCAGAAGATTGGTTTGTACTCTGACTTCTGGAAATCCAGGGGACTGTCAAAGCCAGGGGGAAAGGGTTGCTCTGTTCAGTCCCTGCCCATCTTCTCCTTCTGAAACTGCCCGTTCTGTAGCTGTTCTTCTTCTAGAGAGACCCCAGGACAAATACTCTAGGAATGCACATTTTCCCAGATCAGATCAGTCAACAGGTTTAACTTGTTACCGCTGCAGTTGCTACTATGTGAAAGTGATTTGTTACCCATAATAAGCTGCCTGATTCTCTTTTCCCTCAGGTGATACATGCAAGGTATATGTGAAAGAGGATTCTAACTAATGCAGGGGTAGTCAACCTTGGCTCTTTTATGACTTGTGGACTTCAGCTATGCTGGCTCAGGAATTCTGGGAGTTGAAGTCCATGAGTCATAAAAGAGCCAAGGTTGACTACCCCTGAACTAATGCATCACCTAGACCGGACAGCTACTTGTCTGAAATGATATAGGGTCTCCTGCTTGAGCAGGGGGCTGGCCTAGAAGACCTCCAAGGTCCCTTCCAGCTCCTATTCTATTCTGATCTTGATTCTATGCCATCAAAAGTAACTCTGACCGTTATTAGCTCACATAGGAGGAAGCTTTTCTCCCCTCTTTCCAAGCATTCATCCATCTCTCTAGAAATATCCAAATAAGTTGAGTTATTGTAAAAGGTACCCACAAAAATAATCCTCTCCAATTACCAAGTTAGTTGATACTTACCTAAAAAAAATCACAGGGATCTATCCAAGCATTTCTACAAGCAGCAACAGCCTCTCTGACACATTAAACTAAGCGTTGCCCGGTTTCCCTGCAGGACTGGTAGGACTGGTCGGCGGCTCGCTAAGGATCATATAATCCCATTCTGTGGAAGGCGGAAACATACATCAGTTGCTTATTTTGTTATCAGTTGATTATTATAAAACAGACAGCTAGTCATCTTTCTTGTCAGGAAGTGTGCCCTTGGATTTTGCCAGCAGCCCACCAATTATGATCCTGTGCAATTTCTGTTACTGCTAGAAGCCAAGAAATGAACTAATGCAAATCAATTGGCCGTCGTTTGGTCTCTTCTTGAATCCTAGCAAAAGAGGGGGGGGGGGGAGAAAAAGAAAGAAAAAAGAAAGTTAAAACGTTAATTTAAGGTAGCTGCCTGGCTCATTTTCCGAATCGTTGAGTACTTTAACGTTTTCGGGAGAAGGAAGTTACAGATTATACCTCCAAATTTAAAGTATGAGTTTGAAAAAAAAAAGAAAAAAGCAAGCACCGGCAGCTACATTCATGTGACCAAAACCAAGCAAATAACAGCTTGTCTGTTGCCAGAAGGATGCTTAATTTTATTGGCTCCGTACTGTTTATATCAAAAACATATTGCCCAGGCAGAGGCTGATCAGGTCTTTTCTGCTTTTCAAGGAGGAAGCCTTGAAGCCCATTTTATGAAAGCAAATGGGCAGCTGTCTAGGACTGTACCCCTCAACCTGAGGGATGCCACACTGACTTCTCCACTTAGAGATTATGTCCCAATTGGCAACCCTGTGATCAATGGGCAAGCCTCCCCCATTCAGTTGTAAATACCCACAGCATGCATCCCAAATACCTGATGATAACCAGTAACCAAAATTGGGATGAGATTTGCTAATCAAATCTAATGTATACTGGCCTACTGATTCAGAATGTACATTATTTATTTATTCATTCGTTCAATTTGTATGGCCACCTACCTCTTCATAGTGACTCTGGGTGACCTACAGCATATGAAAATAATTTTTAAAGATCTGCAACAATAAATAACAATAAGATCAGCTCCAAATCCATAATTCCAACAAACATGCCTATTTCCAATTTTCTTTTTTCTTTTTCTCAACAATTTCAGGCTTTTCTTGGTTCTGTCTGGTCCTGCTTTGAGGACTGGTAAATCTAAAATTAGAGCTAATATATCTTGGTGGTAAAAATCCAGGTGGGTGCTAGATGGCAACAAAGATATACCAAAATGTAAAGTGCAAATATGGTATCTCTGCTGAAATAAAACACTAGCATTCAAGTCAGGGTCACATGAATAATTCAATTCTTACTCAAAATTCAGTCAGGATTTTTCCAGACGAAAATGTTGAAACAAAGGGTTATCAGAAATGTATTACAGAAGTCTTATTTAAAGAACAACAGGGGAAAATCCATATGTTTAATTGTGAAACTTTTGATTCCGCTGCACTTAGATGACTCTCTATCCAAATTTCTGGTATTTTCCATTTCTGGGGGGAAAAAACTCTCTGGAAAGCCACTATCAGCCAAAGTAAACAGTTTCAGGTAAATTCATCTATTTTAACATACCCACAAGGATCTGATCTTGTGCTTCTAACAGCTGTTCATCAGTAGATATTCACATTATTGTATACCACTTACCTACCTGCTCTGAATCAAGATTAAACATTTGCTAAAGGTACAGGAACACATAAATGTTTTTTTTTCTTGGTGGTTAGCAAACTTTTTTATTAGAATTACTATTCTCAAAATCCAAAAACAGCAAGTCCCAAGAAGTTTTATGTTTTCACAGTTATTCTCAATGAAATTGAGAATTTGTAACTGTAGAAGCTCCATTATTCACAGGAAAAATAGCTGCACGAGGCTGTGAGGGGCAAGGACTGCTCTCTGATTATCAGTTTTTTTTTCCAGAGAGGGGTTCTGTACTTTTAACATGGTGTAGTTCACACCACAATAAAAATCACTTTTGCTGAAATCTAATCTAATCACGAACCAACTAAAAATGTAGAACTTCCTAATAGAAAATTAAGCTGGTATCCAAGATGATCATAAGCTTGGGATATACGGTATGATATCCATGCAAGAATATAATCAAAAGTAAGATACATCATATAGCATGGAAGAATATTCAGTTCTGTCAATTAATTTCCCTCCCTGCTATAAAACTTAAAGGGAAAATAATACTGATTGTAACCAGTCATTCTCAGATATGGACTTTTAGATGAAGACTAAGTACCAATAATTTGATTATTTCACTGACTTCAAGGTCAAGAACAGAAAACAAACTACATTAAGGTTTAATGTGTTATATAAACCAGGTCTGTGAAGTTTATATCCAGATTTCCACATAATCTAATGTTTGGATTAATCTGTAAACTTTCATGGACCACAGGAAAGTTTATCCTGTGTTAGAATTAAATACAATAAGTTTGTATTCACAGCATTTATAATATTAATACTATTTATTAATTTATAGTAATACAGACATAGCCTTGCTTGAGGTAAATTTTACCCAGCAATAATATCAAAGAGAAATGAAAGATAGCAAGAAAGAGGCCAATTATTAACTATGAACATTCACAAACAATTATTAGGTAGCTAACAATGAACATAGGCTGCATGTGTATAAATGATCAACTTAGCCAAATGTAGTTTGCCCGTTTATGGCTTAGCATATTCTGTGAACTACGCCACAATACTATGTGAGCACACTGATTTTATTACACAATGTGTGTTAAAAGCCTTTGTCCCCTATTCAAGCCACAGGAAATAAAGGGATGTTCAGGAACAATTTTCTAAAAAAAAAACACCATTAAAAGGTCATAATCAATTTGTCATAAGGAAATATTAATATCATGTCTTATTTGACAAGAAATATGTTTTGTAATGTGTCTGTAACACTCTACCATTTGATACACTGAAGCAACCTGCTTCTAAAAGTACATATTGAGATACCTCTGAAGAGGACTAAAACGTATATAAACTCATTTGCCTAGAGACGCTGGCATCATGCTGTTCCCACCCACCCCTCAAGCACTAGCATTTTTGTGGAAACCTATGGCACATGCTGATTTAATCTGACCATCTCGGTTAAGTAATCTTCTCTTTGCTTGTCAAACTGAAACGCATCCCGCCCTTCTCTAGCTGCCTCACCCAAGCGGCCTGTGTCCATAAGCTCTGCTCTCTTTCAGGCTTTTCACTGCGTCCGCCCTTTAGGGACGATCTCCCTGCTTAAAGTCTGAGCTCTTAGTAACAGAGGAAGGCAGGATAGAAAGAAAGGGAAAGACAAAACTCACCTTGGTTCTGCATCAAGTGCCTTTCCCTCTTAAGCAGGAGAGGTTGACAGCTGTAGATCTTTATTGACTTGTTTTACTGTAAAGGGTTGGGCAAAATGCTATGAGGCAGGAACACAGGCAACCCTACACCAATAAAAATCCCTCTGAGATTATTGGTAGGGAGGAGACAGGTTCGTGTTGCCTGAGTATGTAAATAAAACTTGTGGAATTGTCTAAACTTGGCTCTAAATACCCCAAGTAAACTGCAAATTTCTTTACTTTGCATTGAGAATGTGTTTCTTTTAGCCATACACGTTTTGCAAAAGGTCCCAGCAATGAAAACATTGCTACCAAAGCCATCACTTTTCAACATTCAGCTGATGCCAGATTCCAAAAATTGTCCTGGTTTGCACAATTAACTAGGTTAATACATACTGTAGTTGCCTAGTTTGTGTCTCATAAGTGCACCTATAATGTTATACAAATTCAGTATCTGTAGTTGCACTATATTTCAGCCTAGCTTGTATGAATGCAAGCTATGGAATTATTTAGTTATTATGTGAACCCCCGAAACTGAGTTAATTATGGATCAATTAACTTGAGGTAAGAGTCTTGCACAATCTTGACATTATCTTTCTGGGCGTATTGCTGATACTTCTCATCTCCTTGGGTATGTATGCCATTGTTTATCCCATTTACATGATGGCAGAACCAGTAACAAGAGTTATTGGTGTTGGCAATCAGCAGCCTCAGGAGGAACAATTTGGCTTTACTAGTGCTTACATAAGCTTATAGGCCACCAACCCTTCAGTGTACTGCAGCAAATGTCACATGACTCATACCAGGAAATGAAATCAAAGAGCCATGCTATGGAAATGTTGTTTGGCCAATGCGCGGCTTCAGCTTAAGTGCTTTATGGGCAGTGCGCAGCCCCCTCTGTGAGCATTATCAACAGGAACCCTTTCCTTTCTCTGAAGCAAATGCAGAGGTCACTCTATGGTCACTGTGCAAATCAGACGGATGAAAGCAGTACCTAGGACAGTGATGGCGAACCTTTTAGAGACCGAGTGCCCAAACCCACTTATGTATCGTCGGGTGCCGGGAGGGCAGGGCCCATTGGGTGGGCGTGGCTGCGGTGGTAACAGCAGACTGGGTGGGACTAAAAAGTTCAATCAATCAATTCCAACTTTGCAAGATCTTTTTTTTTCCCGTGAGAAGTTGAAATTGATTGATTGATTGAACTTTTTTTTTTGTTTGCACACGGCGGTGGAAGGCCTAAAGCGAAAAGGTTTTATCAAAACCCAGCTGAAGGCCTAGGACTGGGGCGACGGTGCGTGTGCCCACAGAGAGGGCTCTGCGTGCCACCTGTGGCACGCGAGCCATAGGTTTGCAACCACGGACCTAGGAGGTGCCAAGTTGGTCCCATGGTTCCCAAAGAAGGGAACTGCAATCTCATGAAAGGCGTAGGCCAGGGGTCTTCAAACCTGGCCCTTTTATGATTTGTGGACGTCAACTCCCAGACCTTGCTCAATAGTAGTAACTGTGAGAGGGACCTCGGAGTCCTAGTGGACAATCACTTAAATATTAGCCAGCAGTGTGCTGCAGCTGCCAAGAAGGCCAACACAGTGCTGGGCTGCATTAACAGAGAGATCAAGATCACGTGAAGTATTAATATCACTTTACAATGCCTTGGTAAGGCCACACTTGGAATACTGCATCCAGTTTTGGTCACCACGATGTAAAAAAGATGTTGAGACTCTAGAAAGAGTACAGAGAAGAGCAACAAAGATGATTAGGGGACTGGAGGCCAAAGCATGTAAGGAATGGTTGCTGGAATTGGGTATGTCTAATTTAATGAAGAGAAGGACGAGGGGGGACATGATAGCAGTCTTCCAATATCTCAGGGGCTGCCACAAAGAAGAGGGAGTCAAGCTATTTTCCAAGGCGCCTGAAGGCAGGACAAGAAGCAACGGATGGAAACTAATCAAGGAGAGAAGCAACCTAGAACTAAGGAGAAACTTCCTGACAGAACAATTAACCAGTGGAACAACCTGCCTCCAGAAGTGGTGAATGCTCCAACACTGGAAGTTTTTAAGAAGAGACTGATTTGTCTGAAATGGTATAGGGTTTCCTGCTTGAGCAGGGGGTTGGACTAGATGACCTCCAAGGTCCCTTCCAACATCATCATTATTATTATTATTATTATTATTATTATTATTATTATTATTATTATTATTATTATTATTATTATTTCCTCAGCCAGCATGTCTGGCTGAGAAATTCTGGGAGTTGAAGTCCACAAGTCATAAAAGGGCCAAGTTTGAAGACCCCTGGCCTACGCCTTTCAATAAAATGGGTTCATTGGAAAAGGTGCTATCAGGCTCCTCTACATTTTTTTGCCACCCAAAACTAACACACCTTTCCTCCTGCAGTGATGTTTTAGGAAGAACCAACATAATTGCTGTGAAAGTGACCAGCAGCAAGGCAAGTGGAGAGTAAGTTGATTGTGTGCCTATTTATAAACAAAGCCTACTGTAAAATAATTGCATTTATGCCTATTCAAAAGTTAGTCACTGTGAACATAATGGAACGTCTGCTAGACACAAGGGTAGGGATCCTGTGATTCTCCAAATCCTCCCAGCCAGAATGGCTAATAGTAAGGGAAACTTGAGAACTATAATTCAGCAACATTTAGAGGCACACGTTCCCTTCCTTTGTGGAGAGGATAACCAAAGGTCAGTATTTTCCAGCCTCAGCAACTTTAAAATATGGGTACTTTGACTAGAAGACAAGCCAACACCACCTCTCCGGTCTAAACCCATAGTTTTCAGCTTGTTTTAATCTTCTGTAATTTTAATTATTTTTACTATTTATAATTGTTTTTACTTCGGTATGTTTTCTTATAAGCCACTCAGAATCACCTCGAACTGTGAGATGAGTGGCGTCTAAATTTGATAAATAAAGATTAAAAATAAAGTCCCAGAATTTCCTAGTCAGCATGGCCATTGCTAAACATTCAAGGAATTGAAATTCACTCATCTTAAAGTTGCTGAGGTTGGGAAACACAGCCTTAAAAGGAAGACTGGGCTTTAAGCTGGCAGCCTCTTTGAAATCTCTAGAAGGCTGATAGCAATTCAAAACATTCTACCTGTCTCATTCAGGTCTGAACAGGTAAAATATTACCGGTAGTCCTCAACTTACGACCACAATTGAGCCCCAAAACTTCTGTTGATAAGCAAAGCAAAGCTGTTAAAATTTAAATTTTGCACCATTTTACAACCTTTTTTTGCTTTCGCTAAGCGAATCGTGCAGTTGTTAAGCAAATCTGGCTTCCTCCATTGACTTGTCAGAAGCTGGCTGGGAAGGTTGCAAATGGTGATCACATGATCCCAGGACAGTGCAAGTATCATAAATACATGCCAGTTGCCAAGTGAATTTTGATCAAGTAACCAGGGGGATGCTGCCAACAGTCATAAGTGTTGAAACAGATCATAAATCACTTCTTTCAATATGTTGACCCACTGAACCAAAGCAATGTGATGTCATGTATTTTATTTCACAGTCTCAGCAAATCAAAAGATAGCCTCACATTCAAGAGAGCCATTTCACATCCATATTAACAAAAATTTCTCCAAAATACATACTGATTTTTAATATAACAATTTTGTTACATCACTTTCGTTTAAATAGCAAATCTAGGGGAAAAAATGCATGGCTTTTTAAGTATATCATAGGTCAGCTAGAAACCATTTGAAAAAACCATACCGTACTAAAGAAACCTAAAGTAGGCTATAGTCAGTCTGCAAACCTAGTTATCAGTTAAACGGTGTTTCAGTTTCTAGAGGAAAGAGTGCCGGAACACTTTTGCTGAAAAAGCATCTGAATGTTTATGCTGCAGTACTTCCAACCTGAAGTGAGATGGCTGTTTCTCAAATCTACAGACGTGTAGCAGTGTTCAGAGTAATGCAAATGGGTCATAAATAAGTTTGCTTGTTCACAAATTTTAATAATAGCGAAATATTTGTGCTAAGTCAGGGAAGCAAAAACTAAGCATTGCAGAAGCATGCACTAAGATCATCCTATTCGGCTGTGCTCTCTTTACCAGATACTGTGTTTTGCCCCAGGACAATCTGGAGCAAAAGCCAGGAAGCAATTTGTATCTACTGTGGAGCGGGAGAGAGCAGAGATGCGCCCAAAGTTGGAAATAACCGGTGCTGCTTCAAGCACTACATAGAACTTGGACTGAAGCCAACAGCAAAAGAAGGTCCAAGATTTTTATATATATATATATATATATTGGCAGTACTGGAAATGGCAATTTCAAATATTTTTTTATTATCAAGGACAGTAGTTTTAAATAGTTTTGAATCTATTTCATTTCAGCATTAAATCAAATTCAATGTTAAAGAGTTAAGAGTAGATTTTCATTGATTCAGACAGATGAGGGGATGCCAGCACTAGGATTTCAAGTGTTCTGATAAGTTTCCAAAATGTTTGGAAGCCATACATCTAAAGACCTACTGCCATAGAAAATTCCTAAAATCCTACCTCTTACCTTCCCCCCCCCCATTTTGTTTCCAGAAAAGAATTTTGCCTTATTGTGATTTGTGTGTGACATTTTACTGATAAGAATTGTACGTGAGGAAAGAGGAAATGCACAAATCCTTTGACCTTTTTTTTTTAGCAAAGCCTTTGAATTTGTCAAGTTAAACCAAAGAGTTATTGAACTGAAAGATAATCTGATGTTCACCACATCAGTGAGTGATGGCTGAAAACAATAAAAAAAAATCTGTTCCTTCAAGCTGCAATACACTCAAAATAAAAGAAATAATATCTAGGCAATAATAAATTAAATACATAAATAAGCTTATATATGATTATTTTCTCTCTTAGAAACCATATCACCTACTACTAGGATGATCAGCCATTTGGTCAAATCAACTACCCTGTTAACTATAGAGGTAAAGATGCTTTCCTGGCTAAAACTACGCAGCCACCACTTTGTCACTGTAAAACTGAAAGAGCCAAGGTATTAAAGGAATAGACAAGACTGTCCGTAGTGTGAAGCGTTTGTACCACCATACATGCATCTTGTAGAAGAAATGGCAGAAAATTCCATTGTCCAAGTAGAATCAAATGTCTAATACATGCCGTTAAATTTGTCAGAAGATCAGTGAACTTCCTTAATCATAGGATGGCAGGGTTCATGCAACGAAGAACCAATCAAAAGATCACAGATAATTTTCTTCTGAAGCTTCATGGTGAATGAGCTGGGCAGCACCTAAAATATCAACACCTACTAAATTCAATAGTTGTTGATGAGTTTCAGCTGAAGTAGTCTTTCTTCAAGAAAGAATGTTCTCTGGGGCAATTAAAATGTGGGACGGGGAAAAGAATTCTTCATTATATCATACAGAGGAGAACGAAATATTAAGTGTCTGTGCATTACCAATCCAGAAAAATGTTAGAAACACTTTCCTACTGGCACATATATCTATCATTTCTGTCCATGACAGATACATGTACTGGGGGGGGGGAGACAAGGTGGCTCTTATCGCTGTCATATCCCTAATCAATATTTAGCCATATGGCAATAAAAGATGCAATGTGTGATGATGTTTCTCTACTGGGTTTTCTTGTCCTCTGGAGGAAAGTAAGGAGGTGGAGGAGGCTGGTCCTAAAATGTTTGAGAGGGGAAAAAACAACAACAACTTCAGTTTATTATTACACATATTTCAACTGCAGAACATTGTTGTAAGCTTTATATATAAAACAATATATAAATTAGACTTATACTGCATGAACCATGTTCTTGAATTGACAGGGGGATTTCTATTGTGCGATCATTTAATTTTAAAAAGCTTGTTTTTTGTCATATTTGAGGCACCTTTTATGTCATCTATTCCTGCCTTACTGGAGTCGGGCAGTGTTAAATAAATAAATATGGCTCCCTAATAATTAGGCTCAGGTGCTAAGTGTTCTTGTATATATAGATGTAAGAATCTATTACGTACTGGTTGGAAGATTATTTAGGGCAATAGGGACATACAGTACATGATAAAGGGCCCTTGGATATGGTCTGAGGGCATACATTGCAGCCAACTTGCTGAACTAAGAAATTTAGGCTGAGTTAGTGCCTGGGTAGAAGAGCCCTTGGGAATCCTTTCAAAGTTGCTGTGAGTTCCATGATGAAAGAAAAGATGGCACCCACAAACACTGTCAATCAAGTTTGTGTTAAGGGCTGTTCATGTCCACGAGAGGTACAGCAAAGGCAAAAGCATTGTGGAACTGGATTTTTTTTCAAAAGCAAATCAATTCCCCTTATAAAGTCTCTGCAATATAATCTTATTTATTAAAATTAAGTAGATAATTATGGAAAAAATACAATTTCTGTAAAACATCCTCAGGTAGTGCAACCCACCTGTTAAAACTATATACACCTAATCACCACCTGTATCTCCCTCATTCCCCAGCCCTTTCTTTAAAGATCTGAGCATACATATATTTATGTCCTCCCCAACAAATATAGACAGTAGATTGGGCAGAAAGCCAATGAAGCTGCAGTTGAGAAATCAGAAAGAAGGAAGTGGAGAAGGCTGGAACACAGAAAAGAAGAAGTGGAGGATACACAGGCAAATACCTACAAAAATTTACAGAGAAGAGGAAGCTATCATTGGGATGGGAAAATGCAAAAAGACCCCCAAAACAATAACTCGCCAAGGTTAAAGGCCAAAGGAAAAAAGAAGAAAAGAGAAAGCAGCGTGTGTTAGGTGCTTTCAGAGAAAGGACATGTGGAAGTTTTGAGCTGCAACCAAGAGACACACTTGCTTAACACTTGCTCTAAATATATTTTTGAAAGTTACCATGGGCATGTAGACATTATGAGGGTTCCCTGGATTGTAATATGCACTGGCAGCAGCTTCTGCAGCCTTAGCTTCAGCTGCAAAAAAAAAAAAAGTATTAGTGATTATTATTTAATCGATTTATATAGCTGCCCATCTCACACTTGTGACTCCTAGGTGGCTTACAATAAAAATAGATAAAACAGATACAGTATACCAAATAAAAACACATAGCACCCGAGCATCCCACAATTGTGTAATAGCTGTTTTTAGGATGAGTTGCATAGATTCAAACAGAGAGGAGAAAAAAACAGAGCACACTGGAGTTTGGAAATAAGAGTTGGGTGTGCACATTGTACTCAGCTGCTGAATAAAATGATTTGTTTTCTTTTGGTTTAACATGTTGCGTGAATTTATATATTATGACTTGTAAACCGTGATTTATGCTTAGCACGTGGTAGGAATCTAGGTAGTTTTGGTTTATTCAAGAAAAAACGTATGCATCATATGTAAGTCTGATTGATAACTATTAAAGTGGAAATTAGCATTCAATCTGAATGTACAAATCATTGTCGTATGCTGTGCTAGATCAAACCAAACAGATCACACCGTTATTTAATACAATGTATAATCCCTGTTGTAATTCTCTTGCCATTTTCACCCAAAGCTGCCATATGTTCTTTCCTAGAGGAATGCAATCAGCTATTCAAATTCTGTGAAATCTTCTAAAGCAGGGGTATCAAACTGCCGGCCC
>NW_015386222.1:0-48893 GCF_001527695.2 Protobothrops mucrosquamatus | reverse complement strand
GAATGTACAAATCATTGTCGTATGCTGTGCTAGATCAAACCAAACAGATCACACCGTTATTTAATACAATGTATAATCCCTGTTGTAATTCTCTTGCCATTTTCACCCAAAGCTGCCATATGTTCTTTCCTAGAGGAATGCAATCAGCTATTCAAATTCTGTGAAATCTTCTAAAGCAGGGGTATCAAACTGCCGGCCCGTGGGCCGGATGCGTCATGCCTAAACCGTGCCCCACCCTAGCTCCGGCAATGGGGGAAAAGTTGCAATACGTTGCGACACATCACGTGACGTTGCGAGTTTGACACCCCTGCTCTAAAGTTATTCAAAGGACAAGGCTAAAACAAGGCAGCAGTTTGTCTCATCCAATTCTTGCTTCAAAGATGGAATATTGCTTTAGCAACCACTTACCGTATTTTAAGTCATCCGCTTACAGTATTTAACTCAATTCTCATTCTTCCCTAAATGCAGCGTAAGTACAGAAAGCCTACTGTCCCTTAATCACATAATAGGATTATTCTGTTTAGCTAAAAAGAGCTTGTTTCTACCTACTTCCAATAGCAAACAGAGCACCCTTCTAAATTTCGTTATATAGTCCTGCTCAGTATTCAACTCAGACCTACTGCAGGGATAGGTTGCAAGAATTGTGACGCTTACTATTCTAAAAAACTAGACATTTTTAAAAGCTACAGGCAGGATAAAAAGCTGAAGTCTTTCCTTCTTCTCCAGGCAGATCTCAGGTTTTTGTGCACAAGAGGAAGATTATACTCTCTGACATACTGTCACTCTACAACAATAACATGTCTGTTGCCAAACACTGACTCCAGCACCAGATACCGGATTTGCCTGTAAAATTTCTTTCTAGTTCTTTGCTAATAATAAATATTATATAGTGAAAGTTTCCTCTTTGATTTGTAATATTTGTTGAAAATTCCTAGTCTGTGCTGTTGGACAAGATTATAATATGGTGTCAAATGAATAAGTTTAAGACAGAGATGGCGAACCTTTTAGAGACCGAGTGCCCAAACCGCAACCCAAAACCCACTTATTTATCGCAAAGTGCCTGGGCTGCATCAGCATTGTGGTGCCCTCGGGGGTTGGGGTTGGGGCGTGGCCCATTGGGTAGGCGTGGCTGCGGCGGTCATGGCAGACTGAGTGGGCGTGGCCATGGTGGGTGTGGCCACCTTGATGTTGCTCATGGGGGGGACACCTGTGGGGGCTGGGCAGGATTGGGGGAGATCCAGGGGGTCTCTGGTGGGTGGGGCAGTGGGCAGGAAGCTCGTCCTGCGGGGTGAGGCAGGGGGTAGGGTGGGGGTGCCATTGCTGTGGGGCAAGGTGAGGCAAAGGCGGCTGCTGCCTGACACCCTCAGCCCCCGCACACAGAGGCCAGCAAGCACATGGGGGCGTGTTCTACCACCTCTACTCGAGCTTGCTAGCCAGCTGCTTCCCCTCCTTTGTGCTGGGTGGGGCTGCTGCTCCGGGCACCAGCAATGGCGTAATGGACCTGCGCGAGCTAGCAGCGGCAGCGGCAGGTGTGCCCACAGAGAGGGCTCTGAGTGCCACCTCTGACATGTGTGCCATAGGTTCGCCATCACTGGTTTAGGAGAAAAGGGAACCAATTCAAGCATGTAATGTAATTTATATAATAAACTGTCTATGAGGCCTGGCTTTTGGCACACTTTATATACATATATACATAGGAATATATGCCCTGCATGCATTTCTTTCTCTTGTATATTTTTTCTTATTCTTCCTTTTTGATAACTGTGTGGTTTATTATTTTTATTTTGTATTCAATTAAAAACATGTTTAAAAAGTCATATAAATAAAACTTGTGCTGTTATTCTGTCTATGTAGAAATTAATCACCTGCCATCTCTACTGAAAACTCAGCCCTTCCTGGGTTTGTGTATGATGAAATTTGCTGGATGTTTTGCCTTTTTGTTGGTGATACATAGGGTTAAAAAAAAACCCTTTTCTTTTCTTTATGAACTGGATTTGCAAAGCTTGGCAATAACAAAAGGCAATTCCTTTATAAACAAAATTAGTTTGAGGTCCTACAAAGGAGATTAATAGAGCTTCAGCTGAGCCACTGTTAGAAATTAGCCACCTGAGTTAAAATTACATCTCTACAGAATGACTTTCCAAAATATATTTCCTTTTAAATGGGTTTTATAAACAAAACAAATGCTAATACAGTTTGCTAAGCCTAGCACAGCCTTTCCCAATCTGGTGCCTTCAAAATGTGTTGGTTGGGAATAACAGATAGTATACTAACATTCCGGCAAATGTGAACCCTGATTCAAAGGCTTTGCGCCATTCTATCATTGTTCAGAAAATGTCCTATCTTGGCCTTTGTGCAAGCATCTTACCTGCTGGAGTGGTGGGAAGATCTGGGCCAGCAGCAGGTGGTTCCATAGGCCCAGGATAGGGAGGAGGTGGAAGCTGCATGTATCCCATAGCACCATCCACTGGTGGACCAGGATACAATTCTAGGACAATGGAAAAAGACAGAGTAAAGCACTGCAAAAACAATTAGCTGAGTCAAACCCCAGAATCATTGAAATGCTTGTCCTCAAACTGACCTTTTTAGGTATTTTAAAGAGCCCAATTTATTTTTAAAAAGAGGAATTCAGAAACTGATATGTTATAGCATAATATAGCTCATGTTGCAATCAGAGCTATTTCAGATTTATTTCTGACCATGATAACCGCTTCCAGCTTATCCAGATTGGCTCCCTTGTGATTACATGGCTCTGAAAACTTTAATCAACCTATAAAAGGTACGGAGAAGTATTGGGATGAGAGCGAACCATATATTCCTCAGTAGAAACTTTGTAATAACTAAAAGCAAGTTCTTATATTACACAAAACAAGCCTTGCTCACACTTAACAAGGGAGTTGCCCATTTGGGTGACAATTGAAAATAGGATGAAATCAGGATGAAAAAGTGAACCTTACTGGGTTTCCCTACCGTATTTCTAAATGAAACATGAATTAAAAGTTGCCTTCGTTTACTTTCAAAACTCACCAGGTGGTGGTGGTGGATAAGGGTATCCTGAAGGAGGAGGAGGATACATCCCATTGGTAGCAAGTGGTGGGAAGGTATAGCCCCCATTTGGCATGTATGAGTAACCATAGGCTCCATTGGGAACTTCTCCTCTTGAAGCTAGAAAACAAAGATGAGTGAGTTAATTCAATCAGACTGACAGGAAGCATTTCAGGAATACAACAGACAGAACCCACTTCCACAAGACAATGGCACACATGAAGCTCACTGAGATTACAATGCCAATTAAATCAACAATTAGCAATATCAGTAATTACAGGTCTTGAGTCTCCTCAAGCACTCCTGTACAGATAGTCCTGAACTTACAACCATTCGTTTAGAGGTAATTTGAAGTCACAATGGCACTCACAAAAGTGACTTACAACCAATCCTTACACTTATGACTGTCACAGCATCCTGTGGGTGCATTGCAACTGCCATGTATTTAGGACAGTTGCAGCGTCCTGAGGTGATGTAATCACCGTTTCCAACCTTCCCAGCTAGCTTCTGACAAGCAAAGTCAAACGGGGAACACTGGATTCACTTAATGACTGCATGATTCACTTAGCAACTACAGTGATTTGCATATCAATCATGGCAAAAGAAGGGCATGCAACTGCCTTGTTTAGCAATCTAAATTGTGGTCTCAATTGTAGTTGTTAAATCGAGGACTACCTATAGTTATGCTATATTCTTTAGTTCTATCACTTCCTTTTCCATGTTGACAACTGAATTTGTGAAGCCTGGTACAGCAACAAAAAATGAAGCTGACAGCAGCGTAACACAGTTCTGGCCTTCCGTTTAAAGGCTCTAACAGATAAAAACAGAGTAGAAATGCAGAAACACAGAGCAAGCAGAACCGCCTAAGTCCAACTAGTTAGTGGAGGAAAACAGGACACCTGAGAAATGAAACTTTTCTCTGTCTCATGAAAATCAATTTGGTACTAGAAAGAGTTCAGAGGCAGCAGGAGAGGCCAGGGGAAAGGAGGCGGTTCACTGGAAAAGTGAGTGAAAAGGAAGGCTATAATTCTTCCCTTAGCACAGGGGTGTCAAACTCGCTGTGTCACGTGACGTGTTGCGACGTATGGTGACTTCCGCATGACACATTCAATCCATGGGCCGGCAGTTTGACACCCCTGCCTTAGCAGAAAGGAGATCTGAAAACAGAACCCCCAACTGATAAGCCATAGGTTTATGGAATAACAGACACAGGTGGTCCTTGACTTCTGACCATAGCTGAGCCCAGAATTTTGGTCATAAGTTGTTGCAGTTGTTAAGTGGGTCATCACGTGACCTGACTCAATTTTACAACCATTTTTATGATGGTCATTATAAAACCATGATATCACTACAGTTGATAAGCAAACTATGTGGTCATTAAATGAACCCAATGGCTGGGTTTTTTTGTTGAAAAACAGAAAAATAAAACACTGCAACTTCACAGTCACAGGGACACAGGATGCTGCAACTAATCGTAAATGTGAGCCGGTTGCCAAGCACACAAAATGAAATTTACGTGATGGAAGTGGAAAGGGGGAGGGGGTACCACAGTCATAACTTTGAAGATGGGTAAGTAGCTTTTTTAAAGGCCATCACAACTTCAAATAGTCACTGAATGAGAATTGCCTCTATTAAGTGAGGACCACCTGCATTAACAGCACACATAAGACTTCTGTTGTAAGTGCTAAGCCAAGAGTGAATGTATCTACTGGGGCTCTCGTGATAAAAAGAGCAATTTTGAGATAGGAATACCAAAATAAGCAGTTATTTTGTAATGAGTTTTATTTTAATTCACTCAACTATTTTAAGTAATCCAGGTACGTATGCTAATCTGAAACACATTTTCAACTCTTCATCAAGGCACACCCGGATTTCTCTCCCACCAGTCCTTAGCAGTTCTACTTCTGTTATAAATACCTTGAGATGCTACTTGCAACATACGCTGTCCAAACTCAATGGCACCTCCAGCTGAGAATGTCATTTTGAACGTTGCGGATCCTTCCCAACCACCTAGTAAAATAAGATAAGATAGGTGAAAAAAGCAAAATAAGTTTGTCTACTACCAGGTTTATCTTACAAGGCTCCTGAAATCCTTATAAGGCTCCTCCTCTATCATCTTTCCGTTAAGTTTCAGCCTAAGCCTTTTAGAGTAAAAAGCAACTTTAGAAAATGAGGGTCATGTTCTCTTTTTCTCCTCCTTCTTGTACCCCCGTTTTGTTTTAGACAATATATAGCTCAAGGTGGTGAATCGACCTAATATTCCTGTATTTTCTTCATAACAACAATCCAGTGAGGTGAGTTAGTCTGCGAGAAAGTGAACCAGCCCAAAATCACCCAACTGGCTTTCATGCCTAAGGTGGGACTAGAACAGAGAATTTTCCTGCTTTCTAGGCCAGCATTTAATCACTAAACCAACATGCTCTCTACGTGTTGCTACTTTTAAGAGCAGATACACACTTTCAAATTGTGGAGCCAGAAATATATTTTTTTTATTTAGATAATAAAATCTGAGACCTAGCTGATTCTAATCATTTGTGAATATAATTGTTCCTATCTCTATAAAAAAAAATATAAAAAATATTTAATGGCAGGGAGAATTGAGTGAAATCTTTTTTCTATAATGGTTGAGGCAAAGTGCAAAAGTGTAATTGAGTACTATATATATACAAAGTGGCGTGACACTAAGGTTACAGGGAGATGGGTTTTAAACAACAAAAAAGATCTGTGCCTCCAAGAGTCATCAAAGGCCAGGAAAGAAAAACAACAATTTGCAAACAATAACATTACACAGATTAAATTTGTTCTGAGTGAGCCAGGGCAAATTTGATTTGTTAAAACATCTTCACAACTACTCTTCAGATAGCCATAAATCAATCTAGAATGGCAACCATATGAAGTGAAATTAAATAAGAAATATGATTATATCTGGGCTAAAAAATATATGGATTATATAGGAACAATTTAGAGCTACAGGACTGTAAACAGACCACTGAACATATCATCAACGTAGCTGTAGTCCTTTAAATTTGGGAACTTCCAGAAAAGGGGGCTGTGTTTCAGCCTTTGATCCCTAGGCCTCATCCATCATGTAAAAATCATGGTAAAAGTATGTTTCTGAATTATATAGTTGACTTCAACCCCTATGTATGGAAAACAATGTGATACTCATGGAGGTCCATGTGCACATACCCTGGCTATCCACATATCCAATCATCCAATGTGCATTTCAGTTAAAAGAAACTAAATGGGAAGTGTGCATACCAAAAAGCAAAACTTCAGTCTCTGCTGTTATTGTTATTAACAACATCTTTGTATTCCATATATAAAGGGGTAGTAACTGAGGCTAAGTGCTGGGTTTGGAAGTCTGCCTACCTGCCCATAAAAAGGTACAAGTGTATTGGGGGGATAAGAAATATCCTGAGGGTCAAGATACAATGAATTATTGTGCCTCCTGGTAAATAGGTGTATATGAGTAGTCATAACCACACATAGACAGCCAGTTTTCAGTAGCCATATCACCTCTATTGTAGCCATTTTCTAACAGTATACACATATAGTATGTTTTCAAAACTCTAAATGTGCTCACCAGCCTCAAATCATTGCCCAAACACCACCCTAAAAGTAAAGTACTGAAAAGATATAATCAATATAATCAGACACTTTAAAAGATCCTTTATCTCCCAGCCAGATTGGCAGATTGGATATTTGAAGCAGATACTGAGATACGGATACTGAGCATCACTCAGAAGTAAGGCTCTCGGCTCTTTTAATACAATATAAAATGGCAGAAATTGACATTGTCATATTCCATTCTTCTGCTAAGACATACTTCATAGAGGGAAAAAACTGCTTAAGAGCCTTCAAGTCAATTAAATATGAAACTTGCAATCAAACAGAACTGCAAAGCCATCAAAAAGCAACCAAGATAAGAATCCTGCTATAGATTAATTGACCTCTGTGGGATCTCAGAATGCTGCTTGTCAAAAGCCATTTTACCTAAACAGATGAAGTAGTGTCTGATTTAGCTTTACTATAAGAAATAAAAAAGTCGAGATCCATTTTTGTGACATCTTGCTTTACCATACTTAATGAAAATAGACAGTGAGGTGGTTGATGTTTTCATTAGAGTTTTTATTAAACTCTTTAAAAAGTTTCCATACTCTGTATTATGATTTTTTTTCCTAATACTTCTAGTTGAGCTCTATAGTCTACAAAGAAGTTTGGGGGTGAGGGGGGGAACAGATCATGGAAGGGAAATCCATTCTCGATTTAAGACAGGCATGTCAAACTGCTGGCCTGTGGGCCAGATGCATCACGCCGAAACCGTGCCCACCCCATTGCTGGCAATGGGGAAAAAGTTCCGATACGTCGCGCGACATCACGTGATGTCGCGAGTTTGACATACCTGATTTAAGATAAAAATGTTAAAAAATTCAAAATTAAAATATAATAAAATTTGAAATATAAAATAAGAATGCATATTTTATACTTTGTGTAAGCAAGGAGCACTGGAGTTTCCCAAAATTATTATTATTATTAGCAGGATGAGACCAGAGTCAGAGAATTGAATGGGAACAATACTGCTGATCTTGGAGGTATCCCTCCCATCAGTTCAGGTACTATGGAAGACCATTCTCTTCTTTAGCATAGAACAGGGGTTCCCAACCAGGGGTGCTCGCATCCCCTGGGGGTGCGAGACGATATTCCAGGGGGTGCAAAAACTTGAGTTTTCAAAATTATAGTGTATATGCATAATTTGTTGCCGTTATTTCAAACTTTTGTAAAGGGGTGTGAGAATGTATCAGAAGCGTTCTAGGGGTGCGAGGTGCAGAAAAGGTTGGGAGCCGCTGGCATAGAAGATTTGATTTAATCATGACTGTTGAGACAAACATGCTTATTTGGTCTTTCATTATAAGTATCAAGACAAATATTCAGAATAATAGAGTTGGAAGGGATGTCTTCCAGCCAAACCCCTTGCCCAAACAGAAGACCCTATAGCATTCCAGACAAATCACTCTCCAACCTCTTCTTAAAATCCTCTAATGATGGAGCACCCAGAACTTCGGAAGGCAAGCTGCTTCACTGATTAATTGTTCTCACTGTCAGGAAATTTCTCCTTAGTTCTAGGTTGCTTCTCTCTTTGATAACTTTCCATCCATTACTTCCTGTCTTGCTCTCAGGTGCTTTGGAAATAGATTGTCCCCCTCTTCTTTGTAGCAGCCTCTCAAATTTTGGAAGCCTGCTATCATACTACCTCTAGTCCCTTTCTTTGTTAGACTAGATGTACCCAGTTCCTGCAACCGTTCATATGTTTTAGCCTACAGACCCCTAATCATAGTTGTTCTTCTCTGCATTCTTTCTAGACTCTCCACACCTTTTTGTATCATGATGACCAGAACTGGATGCATTATTCCAAGTGTGATCTTACCAAGGCAATATATAGTGATACTAACACTTCACATGACCTTGATACTATCCCTCTGTTGATGCAGCCTAGGACTCTACTGGCTTTTTTGGTAGCTGCAGCACACTGCTGGCTCATATTTAAGTGAGTGTCCACTAGGACTCCGAGGTCTCTCTCACAATTACTACTGTTGAGCCAGGGACAATCTATTCTATACCTGTGCATTTGATTTTTGTTGCCTAAGTATAAAACCTTAATTTTCTCACTAGTTATCTGCATTTTTTTGGATAGGGCACAGGGTTCAAATCAGGATCTTTCTAGCTCTTGAGCCTATCTTCTAAAGTATTGGCTATTCCTCCTAGCTTGATGTTGCCTGCAAATGTGATGCGTTCCTCTTCTATATCCTCATCTAAATAGTTTATGAAGATGTTGAAGAATACTGGGTCTAAGACAGAAACTTGGGGTACCCCACTACACACATCCATGTAGTTCCATTGAGAATATGAATCCATCTGGTGGTGATGCTGTCTATCCCACATTTTTCTATCTTACCAAGAAGTAAGTTATGCTCTACTTTGTCAAATACCTTACTGAAGTCCAAGTATACTATGTCCACAGCATGTTCACCCTCCATGTTCTCTATGTTCACCCTCTGAATATATCACCCACATGTTATTACAATGCATAATGATTCTAAACATTTCACTAGCATAAAGTAATTGAAGTACTCACAACTCATTTGTTATTTTTTTGTAAGTAAATTAAGATGAATTCAGAGTTCATTGCAAAGATGACGGAGCAGAATAATCCCAATAATTTGTGGATTGATTTTTGTAAGAACAGCATAAATCAAACGCCAAAAACATAGGGGTACTTACCTCCTGCCTCTGCTTTTACGACACCTTTGATGTAATTTGCTCCAAACACGGGTTGCTTAATTTCACATTCTTTCATTAAATAAAAGGGCATCATGAAAGACTGCATTGCATCTTTTCCCTTAGATACAAAAATAACCTGCAGGCAAAATGAGTACAGATTTTTAATGCTTAGAATCAGAAAAACAAAACACTAGATTTCATTGCTACACACTAACTAAATAATCTCAAATAATGTAACTAATGTTTCAATTAATGCTTCCAAAACCTTAGGAAAATAGGAACCAACAATTTATTTGATTGATACTATGAAGCAGCAATATTAATCTATTTCTAGATAGCTTTTAAATTGTCAAGATGCTCAGTTGATGTACAGTATTCATCAAATAGCAATAGCAATAGCATTTAGGCTTATATACTGTCCCATAGTGCTTTATAGCAGGGGTCTCCAGCCCCCGGTCCATGGACTGGCACCGGGCTGCAGCATGCCAGAAATCGGGCTGTGCAAATAAGCAAAACCCCATCTGCAAGATGCAGGCAGTACATGAAACCACAACCCCTCCGCTCCACAGAAAAACCTCTCTCCACGGAACCGGTCCCTGGTGCTCAAAAGGTTGGGGACCTCTGCTTTATAGCACTCTCTGGGCAGTTTACAATGTTGAAGCATTATTTGCATATTGCTCCCTACAATCTGGGTCCTCATTTTACCAACCTGGGAAGGATGGAAGGTTGAGTCAACCTTGAGCCCCATCAGGGTGAACTTCTGGCTGTGAGCAGAGTTTGCCTGCAATATTGTGCTTAACCACTATGCCACCAGGGCTCTTATCCAAAGTGTTTGAAATACCCACTGCCCATGTACTTTCAAGTTACTGAAGCAATTCAGCTATTCCATCATCTCTTTTTACTAGCTTCAGTTTGTTCCACCAACATAATTCTAGTACTGCTCCATACTTCAACTGAAAATTCTCAAACTAGCCACTGGAAATGAAAACTCAACTCATCATAAAGCTTCAAGGGATAAGGGCACTGCAAAATCATGCCATCTGTTACAAGCCCAAATCTTTTTTGTAAGCCCTCAGCCATTGCTTCATGTTGCCTAGAAGATCTGAACTTCAAATTATGGGGCAGAAAAGGAGAAGAAAGGACAAGGCCAGCCTTACAGTTACCACCTTTGCCGCTCCTATTTTACAGTTCAACTCATTTTATGCTCCTTTTCATTTGGCTTTTGGGCTTACCAAGCATAAAAATGCTAATTCCAAATGTCAGTCACATTAATACAAAGATTAAATGCAATAACCCAGTTTTTAACAGAAGGGACTACATTGATATGTATTCTCCCACATCAATATAGTTAAACCAGAATACAGAAGGTATAGATAGAAAGAGAGAACTATCAGGAGTTTTAGGATCTTTTTCTCTTTCCAAGCGTGCATGTAAACAAATACACATTGCTGACTTACTCGATATGGAGTCATGAAGACACTGCCTTTCTTGGTCCCTTTAAATGCCTCTGGCATATGTTCCATATCATGGAATGTCATTTCAATGTGCTCGTAATTCATCAAGATGCTATATTCAAAGAAAATAGACAACAGATACTAAGATTTACTTCCTAGAAATTCTTTTACATCTAAGACAGATAATATAAGCTTTAACACCACTGGCACAATAGTTCAACAAATGCAACCTGTAAATTAATAAATACAAACAGGCACACAATGATTATCAGTGAGGTTGTCAGCAACCCGTTTTGTTGAAAAACATGAACATGAAAACCATCACCAAAAAAATGAGCCAACTTTACTCAGCATGAGTGTTGCCAAAGGCAGTATTCTTAACACAGCTAAAGCTACTATATATGAAATGGCATAATTCAGTAAAATGACTACTTTATTTATTCCACCCAGTTTTAATACTGTAGCAGCAATATCAAACTATTCCATCTGCCACTTGGATAGGACTGTTATTTCAATGCATGTATTTTGTGCATCCCGAACTGAGACAAGTTGTCAGTTCTCCTAGTCTTCTACTTTTCCACAGGATTGACAGAAAAAAGTTCCTATCAGCCTTTCTCAGTATATGTTCCTAAGCTCTGCGGAAATAAAACTGGTACTCTCTTCGTGTACCATCACTCTATAATCTTTGCTTAATGGTGTTAAAATCAGACCTCAGCCTGAGGATTTATTATCTTTTAATGCTGAAGTCATATTTTTATTTTTATATGCTCTCTTTCACTGCTTCCAGGGAAGAAACAAATATAGAAAACTTTGTAATGTGAGGGATTTCAATATACTCTGCCACTTCTAAATGCAACTGCTTTTTTGACAAAGGAAGAACAAGAAATGGCAAAAGCCTAGTCAGATGAGAAGAGTTGGCATGGTGGTAGATTATATTATTTCATAATATGACATCAAGAAGCCTTTTGATAGTTTGTACTGGACAAAATTATTAGAAGACACTTATGGCATAAGTTCTTTCCTATTGTGGAAATATATATGATGCTCTTTTTGAGGATATTCTTTCCAACATTAACATTCTCAATATATAAACTGCAAATAACAAAAGTAGTACTGGGATTTAATTTTTAATCTGAGGAGATAAAAACCCAGTATCAATTTAAGTCCTTGGGAAAATTCAACAAATGCCATATGGAATGTAAAAAGCCACTGAAGCATGTAGAAGTAGAGAAATTATCTTATTTTGTGAAGAAAAGGGAATGGAAGCCAAGTGTCACAGTTTCTCAGTTGATGATGCAACCTTATGAAATACCCTCCCCTTTGATTTAAAGCTTCTTTCATCTATTCTGACCTTTAGGAAGCTACCAAAATTGAAACTTTGCCAAAATTTCCATCTTTAGTTATATTATTTTGAGTTATTAATTGTTGCTATTAATTTATTTGATTTTGTTTGGATTTGTTGCATTTATTTATCATAATTTATACTTTTGTTTGTATATTGGTTGTTTAAATTTATTTGCATAAATATGGAATTTTTCTGTTATGGATGTATTTGTTGATTGTTTTATAAAATTCGACGAGTCTGTGCTGATTCAACAATATATAAGTAGAATAAATAAAGTTATAAATATATAAGAAGTAGCTATGAAAGGCTGGAATAAAGGAGAAATCACTAAGTAATTTGGATTATTTACCTGTGGCAACTTTCCAAATCTGAAATATGGAATGTTATATATTCTGTACAGGTAGTCCTTGACTTAGCAACACGATTGAGCCCAAGATTTATGATGCTAAGTGAGAAATTTATTAAGTGAGTTTTTACAATTTTCTTGCCATGCTTGTTAAGTAAATCACTGCAGTTGTTAAATTAGTAATTCTGTTGTTAAGTGAAACTGGCTTCTCCATTGACCTTGTTGGTCAGAAGATAACAAAAGTTGATCACCTGACCCCAGGACACTGCAAGAGTCATAAATATGAACCAGTTAAGCATCCAAATGTAAATCACATGACCATGGCGATGCTGCAATGGTCATAAGTGTGAAAAATGGTCATAAGTCACTTTTTTCAGGGCCGGTGTAACTTTAAATGATCACTAAATGAACTGATGTAAGTCGAGGACTACCTGTAATTCCTGTTCCCCTTAATGTTACATTTACAAATGGAGTATTGCCACCTACATCCACTGTCAATGTTCCAACTTTTATTCTCATTTGTTTTCTGAATTTTACTATTTATTCTCCCAACTCTGTCCTTGTTTGCCCCAACTGGTATTCTTTCCAACTTCTTTCTCCAAAGAGTGAGTGGAAACTGTGATTTTTAAGCTGATTCTTGAGCTGGCTTGCATCTATTGACTTGCCAACTGCTCAGATTTGAGCATACTGACAACAATGGAAAAAAGGTATCTATATTATTGATATTTATCACTAGCAATATCATCCTGCTATGTTAAAGGGAATAAGGAAGAAATCTTATTTATTTCAAAGTATCTTCATGGGAAATGTGGCAATAAATTAAAGTCCTTGGAAGCAAAAAAGAAACGCTCTTTACCAAATTTTACAAGCTGGGGATATTTAGGAAAATATGTTACGCTCAGGACAAGTTCTATTACACACAATTCTTAAGTCGTTTTTCCACTGTTAGGTAGCTAATTTTGTTTTCATCTTATTATGCCCTCAGCCAGGAAAATGACCATATTGCAGCATAACAAAAAGATGATAGTACGCTAAAGACTATTTATGATAGCAAGGATCAAACGAGACATAGAAAAAGCAAGAAGAGAAGAGATCGGGACGGACGGCGACGAGGAACTTTCTCTCTCCGCCCCTGGAGGCGGGGCACCTGCGAAAGGGCGGGGCCCCGGGAATCAGGAGCCGGGGAGCAGAGGGGGAAGAGCCGCTGACGCAGTATGCTCAGACCGGACCCCCACGAGCCGCAAATGCCGCCCCCAGTACCTTTCGCTGTTATTGATAATGACGCCGCCTCCCTCCGAATGGTTCCTGTTCAGCGCCATGGCCGATGAGCAACTGCTGACTTTTTACCTAGCACCCGCTGGACTGAGATCCTCTAGCCTAGCCGTTAATAAAGCGGCTCTACGCAAGTTCTGCGAGCGACTTCCGGCTTAGAGGAGCTCTAGGCAACGAACCAAACCGGAAGAGGAATAAAGCAACGGGGGCGATGCCAAGGCATGATGGGAAATGTAGTTCATTGGTTGAAAGGTTGCTTTTGACCACTAAAATTTGCGGAAAAGTGGGAGGGGTGAATTTTCTAATCACGAGTTCCTGTCTGTGTGTGTGTATATGTTTTATATATATATATGACATTGGATAAATGCACTGGATTCTATTCATAATAGTTGATGCTTTAGTAAACGCAAAAGTGTAATGTCGGAATAAAGTTTAAAGTTACATAATGCTAGTCTCTTAAAGTTTTGCTAGTTAGATACAATAATTTCAGATTCTGATAGTTCTAACTTCACATACTACTTATTTCTCTTCATTAAACCTATCCCTGGTGCATTTTGGGTCACTCTTGCCTATTTTGCTGAGTGTGTCCTTCTTGGACTTCTGCAGGAAAGTGTTAATGGCAACTCTCATAAGAAGTTGCAAAAATAAAAGTCAAGAACGTAGGACATGATGGAAGTTGCCTGAAGGCAACTTGCTTCTAGACACGTTTATAAAGATAGGTCGCCTTGCAACTCCTGTTCCATCTGGAGAATATTGAGTGAGTACTAAACCTATTTCTGTTACACAGGCACAATTGAAGGTTAAATGGCTTGCAATCTGATTCTCAGAGACTGCTGATTATGCTAGGACAACATCTAGCTCTAGCCAGCAAGAGCTGCAAGAGAAATTTTCTGATGTCCTTTTGTCAGAGACTCATTCAACAGTATTTGACATATAGAAGAGGGTTTATTCTTGTGTTGCTCCTAGGCAGTAAAATCCCTTCTTTCTTCCATTATAAAGGCAGCTCAGATCATTTTAAGGCCCCTGGACCACATCCGCCCCTTTGGCTACCCCTGTCCAGCCTGCATGAAGTCAGTCAAAAATTAGAGATCAAATGTAAGTAAGTGCCACCATGCATACAACTGCATTTTATTTTGAAGGTGACTTTTTTAACGTGTGTGTGTGCATGCATACCCACACATCTTCAGAGCCCTATTAGTTCAGCCCTCCACAACAGTCCGTTTCTTACAATATCTCTTGGGAAAATTAATTGCCTACCTAATCTCTAACTAAGCTCTTCTAATTAATGCTTTTTTAAAGTTTTAATGTATACCTTTTACTTTTTGTTTTGTATTTTTTTTAATTGCCAGATGCTCTCAGGGCTCAAGTAAAAATGTGTAGTTTATTTCAGTTTGGCTCATTCTATTTCATTTCAGAACCTATTCTGTGGTTTATATAATACTGTGTAGTTTGTCACTCATACATATTTGCTTAGTCACATGAATAATGATTTTCACTTTAATTCTTATACATATTTGTGCTCTTCCTTAAAGGGGCCGTCCATCGATAATATAAACAATAATTTGGCATTGATGCCACATCCTCCTTTTTATACAACCAAGTTGACTTTCTTTTGATTTGTCTGTAAATGAGCAGGCAAGAGGCAAAAAGTCTGTTATCTTTCTGACACTTGACAGAAAGAATGTGGAGGCAGATAATTTTCCCATTCACAGGAAGTTTTGTCTTGTTGCCTGAACTAAGATCTCTTAGGCAACCTTATCATGAAACCCTGCCTCCATCCTTTTTTAGTTTTATAATCTATATAAAAATCCCTATTAGTCCTCTTGGGTTCCTATTATTCTTAGTGGGGAAGCTCACAGTGAAAACTAATTTGTGGTACCTTAAAGGCTTAACAATGATTATTGTATAAGCCTTCTAGTCTATTTTGAATTTCATTCAGTAATTCAAGGGAAGATTTACATACATAAAATCTATTTTATGTACATTTTGTGTATAAAATACAATAAAACCTCAATATTAAATATATTATTAAAATATATTTTAATATATATTAAAATACGTTTGCACTTTTTGCACTTTCCAAACTATTTCCAAATTATCACTCTTTACTAAATGGTTATACAATAATGCAATTTAAATTTCCTAGATACATTAAAAATAGGTTTTCAGCTGAGAAGACAAGTGGGAAAATGATTGAATAGTGAAGGAAAAAACAAGCAAACTCAAGAACCAATAGTGATATCGGTGAACGTGATGATGTCCAATGTACCTGGTGATATTATATAAGTGTTAATCTAAATAAGCTTCTAATATCTGATACAAGCAGGTAACTCACAGCATCTGCATATTATACATGTTTTGTCATTTGCCATTACCCCACTCCTATGGATCTCTCCAATTCTTAAAAAAATGCAGCATTTATATAATGGGAACATAACTTCTCTGCTGTTCTCATTGTATATAAAACATACATGCTTATACGAGAAGTTCAAGAGCATATATAATCTATTTGGTTTTACTCTTGTTGTGATACCAACAAGAATAATCGAATAATGCCCTCCTCTCCCATTTGCTGCTACAACGCTTTGGGGAGGACATTAAGTTAACCATTAATTATTAGTGTGAATGGAAAGAGAACAACTCATGATTTTTTGAGTCTGACCTTTTAGCTATCTCAATGATTTTGAACCATCAGATGTCATTAACCAGATTTTTAGTTTTCTCAAACACCAGAATTAACTCGCTCACTGTTTCATTTCATCCTCCTTCAACATTACTGTTTTTTTTACAATAAAATGGATTAAATCTGAAGGCCACATAAAGGTAGCAGAAAGCACATGGAACTGTTAGACAAGCTTGACTTTCAGTCTTTGCCACATAGAACAGGCATATATACTGCCAAAGCAAAATAAATAAAAGTGGTTTTGTGAACTACTTTTAATTCCAGTTTATTGTGGTTTATGCCATGGATTTTTATAACAAAATTTCCTGGCTGGCCCAGCTGTGGATAAAAAACATTTTTCCAAAGCTTTCTTCCAAACTAAATGCTCTGAGAACCTTGTGTACAAATGAAACCTTATAACCAGATGTGGAAGAATAATTAGGCAAGACCAGAATGTAATAAATGAGAACCTGAAATGTTAATTTTTAACCAGATTCTGACAAGATTTATGCTGCATCGTTCTGAAAACTTAGAATACCTGCTGTATTTGATGGTGTCAGAATAATTATCATGTGATTATAAATGATTTCATGCCCTAAGGTTTTGTATTGTTAATCTTTAACCAGGAAATATAAAGGAATTTCCAGTCTGCAGCCTCTCACTGGTGTCTAGCTTCCATATTTCCTTTTCATAACATTTGAGGCATTTGTATTATCAAACTTGGCAGCATGATTGATAAAATATAATGATGTAGTTTCCTGAGAAGCTGAAGCAGATGACTCAAAAAAAACCCCTACATTTTAAATCACCTTAATGCATTAAAAAAATTCAATTCTCATCCTGAATGGTTTTGAAAAAAGAAAATCCTGTCGCAGTCATACATATGACACAACTCTGTGTTTTGGTAGTATTTGAATCCAATTGAACAAACTTCTTCTCCCAAAAAATTAAGTGTGGCGTTGTTCCCATCAACCAGTTGTTCAGTAAATCACAAAATATAGTACTTTCCCCCTTACAATAGCTGCATTATAAAAATGAAGGAACAAAGTGTCTACCTCCCCTAGCTGGGATCATCTGCATGTACAGTAGATCCTCTCCTCACAGAACTGTGCCGTCTATCCTGTTAGGGACAATGAGATCTTCTCAACCATCCTGAGTGCCCCTTTGTCAATCCTGCAGTGATGGCTCCATCTATTTTATTAACTAACCAGCTTTAAATATTTAAAAAGTCCTAATTTCAAAGTAGAGTAAATTACATCTTACAAATTCCAATGTCAATGATACAGTATATCTTTATTAATCCCTGTAACCTTCCTAACACTAATCAATTGGGTATAAATTTAACATACTAAATTCCAGCATGTAATTCAATACGTACATCATATATGTATCATTTTTCCTTTACAGAAAGATGAAAATTTTATTTGAAAAAAAGAACACAACACATGTCTGCTTCAGGACTATGTTGCAGTGCTTTCGGAAGGACACACAAACTATAAGGCCTCACATTTTTTTTTAATGAAAGGGAAGAATATTTCAGTAGGGACCAGCAGCAAATAAAATGCTCTTACTAAATTAATTTCATAATTAATCAAATCTACTATACTTCCAGCTTGAATACAGGATATAATGGTATTTATTTTGTAAACAAAACACATTTGGGAAACAAATAATGTACTGATTAATACTGCAAAACCCTCTTGTAACAATGTAATCCCGAGATCATGAAATTAATGAAGTGGGCTAGCATTAGATTAATGCTTTAAAGAACAAAATTATGCTGTGATTGCAAAACAAAATCTCTCTAAATTTTCTCCTTGTTCAGTCCTAATTTACATTATACTCACAGCCTATAATCTTCTAGAAACAAAGGAATCCAATGGATGGTTTATTCAAACTCAACTGTCAATCCCATTCTAAACAAAACAATCTTTAAAAAGCCACAAAACAATTTTTAAAAAGCCTAAGCCTAAGGAAAAACTTGGGTCTCCCCATAGGTTAACTTGAAAAACTTTTTTTTAACAATAGCAGCTAGAATTTCCTCACCACTCCTGTATTCTATCAGCATGACTAAATTATGATAAATTTATAAATGTTTACAGTGTCTTCTTAGTATATTTGAAAGAATGGATTTTATACACTTGTATCCTTGTTATACCTGAAAGCTCAATCCCCATTCTCCATCTTAACCAAGGGTCTTTCTTCCATTGTACTTCCATGGATCTGTATTCAAAATACAGTGACAAAATACAGCAGAATATATCATAGAAGTAGGAACCTGCAGTCCCTCAGAGGCTGATAAGCCTCAATTTCCATCAGATTCAACGAGCCAGTGACTCCAGAGAGCTATTGAATCTCCATTTTTATAATATTTCTGTGCTTGTAAGATGCTTGTAAAGAAAAGAAAACTTGCAACCCAGTGTTTAAACGTTCTGCTCTCTTGTGCAGGTACTCATCTCTTGAGTACCTCATGTTCAGATCTGCAACTTAGTTTTTACTTTGTACACTTTTTAACCCAATATAAACAGGCATATATAGCATTAAAGCACAGTGTACACAGTATGCAATGTGACCATGATGGAAATATGCAGGAACCGTTGCCTAAACAAAAGTGACAGGAACACTTTTTAAGTCCAAAACAAGGAGATAACATTTGGAAGCTGCTCAGGCAAATGGCACCCTAATTCACTGAACTACAAAGAGGAGGTGGTATATTACAATCAGACTTGTCTCAATTATTATAGCCGATCTCAGTAAAAATTTTATCCTTCCTTTGGAGTTCATTTCTTGAACTGGTCTAACTAGTGGGGCTGACACACAGTCACAGATGCTCCATTTAATTTCAAAGTTATATTTCTAATATTTAGACTAGAATTTAGATTTAAGCTAAGAGTCAACTAAAGCTCCCCACAGCCCCCTACTATTTTTTTTTGCTATTATAATCCAAAACAAAGATACATTTGTTCATATATCCCATTTGCTATGACGTTAACAGTTGACACCACTGTTTTCTCCAGTTGTTGTTTTTTTTCCAAATGCAGTGGAAGAGCAGTATTCACCTAGCGACACATTGTGAAGATGAGTTTCGATGGTATTGTTGATTATTTATCCGTGTATTTCTTGTGAAACAGCACAGTCTCTGGAGATACCATTGGTTCATATAGATGAAATGGAGATGCCTTTTGCTTTAGATCAAGCCCTTTGTAAATGATCCCTAATTATTTTCCAAAAAAAAAATATGTTTTGCTGGAAAGTGCTTCTTTAAACTCTGATACTTATCAAATAAGTAAAAAAGTGCAGTAACAAGTATGATTAATTCGCCAACACTAACTCAGAAAGATGACACAGTGCTCCAGCAGACATGTCACAAACTTCCTACTTGTCAAATTCTTTATTCTTGGTCATGCATAGACCAAATTATCGCCGCTTAAGTACTGAAACACAGTCTTTCTTCAAAGGCCCGAGCTGCATGTGAGCATCTACACTTTCGAGAAAAAAGGCTGGCTTGAGGTTGTGCGTGAACAGTGTTGGAAACTGGTGGTTGATCTTATTCTGGAAAGGGTCAAAATGTCCCTTTTTGAAACGAGCCACTTTGAACTGCTGGAGACAAGTCATCTTGGAATCTTTGACTCCATAGAACGTCAGCACCTTCTCTGAATACTCCAAGTACACCCCAATAGTATGAAAAAATGGCTGCTGTATAACACAGTCAAATCCGCCAAACCACGCAACATAATTCTGGCCATTCCATTGTAGACAGCATGACTTCTCATTCCTGCCTAGGCGGCCCCGGTCATACGACTCCTGGGAGTTGAAGTTTTCAGTGATTATTCCAATGCTCACCCAACCATCTATGAGCTCCACTTCCCAGTAATAGTTGCCACGGTTCATCAGATTCTCGCCCAGTACTTGCTCACAGTTGATGAACCTGGTTGAAGTCTCAGGATAAGCAATGGGATTCAGCACACGCTTAGCCCCCTTCGTCCCAAAGAGTTGGATGAACTTGTCAGCAGTATCACTGTCCAAGTCAATTATGAATGCAGCTGTACAAAAGCAAATATATAAAGCTTGAAAATGATAAACAAGGAAGACACATGGCATAAGCATGCCCCCCCAAAAGCAGTGTTCTCATACTAAACCATGGCTTGATTAATCTTGATTTACCAAAGGGATGTTTAGAAATCCATATTTAATATTTGAAGAGGATGTTGCATTTTCAGAGTGGCAGGAGCATTTATTTTAAAATGCTAGTTACTGTATTTAAAATATTCATATACTACTTCCTATTTAGACATCTCAAAGTGGTTTACACTAAATATCAGCAAATAAAACAAAACTAGGTAACAATTAAAAACATACCTTTAAACATTACATAAAAGCTATAGTGCCAAAAAGTTAAATAAAGATATATCTCTGCAGACACCGCTGCTTAGAGTTTTGTATGATGTTTCAATCCATCAGCCAACAAAAAAGGCATGAAACCAAGAACAATACAGAAAACAGAATGTCCTTACATTTGAGAAAATAATCTCGTGATTCCAAACTGGCGGGATTGATGCTCCTTTCTGAAACCTGTGGTTCAATTGTCACTGTGAAAAGAAGAAGTTGTCATCAATATATACTTGTCAACATTGCAGAATTGAAAATATCATCACTATAAAGAAGCCTTTTGTCCCAAAGCAGTAACTACTTCCTGGTTTTAGAGGAAGGCAAATTGATATCCAGCCAGATGGGGCCATATCTTATGCCTTACATTTTGTGATCTTCGCAGAACATATACAGGCTTAAAAATCGCCTGCTACATAAAACACTTCTAGGAATGAAGGCAAATATACGTGTCCCAGGATAACGTTGCAGGATGCAATCTGGGTCGGTGAAATTCACTTTCTGGTGAGAGAGAAGTTCCCTGAGGATGGACTCCAGCATGAATCCGAAAGCTCGGAAGACTAACCTCTGGTCCTGGTGACTGACCCAGATTGGATCCTGAAACATTTTTCAGCTGATAATGCATCAGAGGAGAATAGCCGTATATGTTAACATGAAATCCTAATTCTAACACTGTATTGCGAATTCTGTATAACTCACACACTACAGTCAGGGACACCAGCAGGAAACTCAGTTAAGCTAGCAAGTTTTCCTTGATTCTATAAGCACTTGTCCCTTTCTATATAAAATGCACAACTTTTTTGGACTGGGCATAAGTGGTGGAGCCAATTTTCAAAGGACTCTGTGGGTCACTGCCAAGACTTTGGCGGAATCAAGAAACTCTAGAGCAATGGTGACGGAACCTATGGCACGGGTGCCAGAGGTGGCACTCAGAGCCCTCTCTGTGGGCACGTGCAGTCCTAGGCCTTCAGCTGGGTTTTATAAAACCTTTTCACTTTAGGCCTCCGCCGCCATGTGCAAAAAAAAAAAAAAAAAGGTTCAATCAGTCAATTTCAACTTCTCACAGGAAAAAAAAAGATCTTGCAAAGTTGGAATTGATTGATTGAACTTCTTAGTCCCACCCAGTCTGCTGTTATCACCACAGCCACGCCCACCCAATGGGCCACGCCCACCCAATGGGCCACATCCACCCGGCACTCGACGATGCATAAGTGGGTTTTGGGTTGCAGTTTGGGCACTCAGTCTCTAAAATGTTCGCCATCACTGCTCTAGAGTATTTATAGGAAAATCTCCATATTTCATGTTCCATTTTATGCTATGTGATTTCTAGCAGCTAAAAGAATTGCTAACCTGGTTTGTTTTTTTGAGAGCTAACAAGTATAGAGGATTATGGGAAAGTTTTGAATAAGATATGTGGCAAGTATTGGGAAAACATGACCTTAGCCTGGGAAAGACAAGAGAAAAACTCAACACGGTCCCACTTTGACTCTCTTTGGTATAAGGGAGAGGGGATGAGAAATGTCAGATTTTCAAGTGTCTATTAAGATAGCCTACAGTTTATCAATAGAGTGGAGAGCTACTTATTTCTTGTGCTGCTGTTTCCTGACTTGGCCTACATCCAAGGGCTGACACAGGCTCTGTGGAGTTTGCATGGAATCTGTTTTTACCATTTGCAGGGAAAAAAACTGCCTCACCCTGCTTTTTGCTTATTGGCCCGAGCAGATCTCTCAGAGAGAAAAATGCTTTTTCATAAAATCCATTTCCATTTTTGTCTTGCATATGATCAAACAAATGTACAAAACAGGATGTAAAGATGTGGGTGGGGTGGGAAGAGGAATGCAAACATTTTATTTTCCTTCTTCATGGAGTGTGGGTGATTACGTGGTCATGTGATCAAAATTCAGATTCTTGGCAACTGGTTCATATTTATGACAGTTGCAGGGGTCACATGATCCCCTCTTGTGACCTTCTGACAAGCAAAGTCGATCAGGAAGCCAGATTTACTTAACAACTGTGTTACTAACTTAAACCCTGCAGTGATTCACTTAACAACTGTGGCAAAAAAAATGTCATAAAAATGGGCAAAACTCACTTAACGAATGTTTTACTTAGCAACATAAATTTTTCAGTCAATTGTGGTTGCAACTCGAGGACTATCTGCAGTTCTACCTAAAGGTAATGGAAGGGGGGAATGTAATAATGCTGGCAAGATGGCGAGGTGACAATATATACTATAAAAAGCTCTGGCAATTCTTTTAGGTATTTCTATTTAATTCCCTACAGAAGATAAGTGTTTGTTAATTACGATTAAAATCCAAACTTCCCTGCCAGTGGCTGTCAGATGTGGAACAGCTCTAATGTAATAATGTTTTAAAGAGCTTACAAAGAAAACACAAACAACTGAGATTTCAAACTTAGAAATGAGCCAGCAATCTTCATATTCAACTGAACAAGCAACATGAACTTTGAATCTGTCAGGATAAGTCTCAAAATAACTAACAAATAAAAAAAGCTTTCTCTATTCTGTTATTTTGGATATAGTTCCCAAACCACCAGTAACCACACCTAGTGATGTCTATTTGTTGCTTGTTTATATATTTGAGTCATTTTTGAAACATCTGAATGCTATTAAAAGCCTAAATAACTAAGGCCACTTAGATTCTGCCTATTTTGCAATTTTTGTCAGTTGCACCTCTTCACAACACTTTTAAATGGTGCCTATCTTGCTTCTTTTCACTTTGAAAGATCGGCATTTCATTTTGATCTGCTAATCACAAATGCTAACTCAAAACTGTTTTTCTGCCCCTTCTATAGTGCCACAAGGGACTTAGAAAAATAAATTGCTCCCAATGGATTTGAATATCCTCCCCCATCTAAGTTCTAAAATAAAGACTTATCAAAATTCCACAGAATGGTTTACCATAAAAAGCAAAGCTTGCATGCCTCTGTTGCACAAGAAAAAGAATTAGTACTTTCGGGGGGAAAATCAGAGAGAAATATGAAAGCTATAAATATGAAACTCTGAAAAGTTGCATCAAAGGAAAGAAACAAGAATCTCACAGTGACAACAGTTGACAGACCTTCATGTAGATAACAACAAAACTGACATCTTAGGTCAAGTATTATGAATACTTTATCATAGTGTGCTGAATAAGCCACGAATTAAACAGGCAAACCCAATGAACTAAGCCAAATTGAACAAACCATACTGTGGCTTAGCACAGGGGTCTCCAACCTCTGGGCTGTGACCTATTTGGAACTGGCCGTGTGAGTGGCGGGCTGGCACACATGCACAGCTCTGTGCACGAGCAGCGGGCCAGCACGTGTGCACATGCAGACTAGCCC
The DNA here is from genome assembly GCF_001527695.2 of Protobothrops mucrosquamatus. Taxonomy (NCBI): domain Eukaryota; kingdom Metazoa; phylum Chordata; class Lepidosauria; order Squamata; family Viperidae; genus Protobothrops; species Protobothrops mucrosquamatus. The sequence continues at coordinate 24,756 of NW_015386222.1, read as the reverse complement.
ACCATTCATGAAACTCAAGCTACTCATGCATGTGCACTGGGCTGCTGCTTGCGTGGTCCAATTCCCCTCCCTCCCCCGGCAGTCAGGCCACCAAGCCACAAAGGTTGGGGACCACTAGCTTAGCATAATGGACAGACTCAGTGAATGGATGCCAGGCTCCACTGCTGATATAGAGCTCCTATTCCATAGCCACATAAAGATCCGGTACTTCAGTTGAAGGGCAACTCTTGAAGAATAAGAATTCTGCCTAAGTCTCAGCATGGAACACAAAGGGAGGGCTTCTTCCATTATGAGATAGGTGGTTATAAATATTCAATAAACCAATAAATTACAAACCTTCTGGTATCCCATGAAGAAAAGGTCCATTCTCACCCTTCCCTGACAGTTGGTCCCATTGGTTCTTGCAAATATTTCCCAGCAGCTCCTTCACAGCAAACACAGCCTGACTGGATTTAATAAAACTCAGCTCTCTGGGGAAGTCTGTACATGCAAGGTTTTTTTCCTCAGCTGCTATTTTTAATGCCTGGAATTCCTGGTCAAGAAAAACAAACAAGCAATTGTTTGACTATAAGGTCTATTCAGCAGACACAGCTCTTCTCAAGTCACTAACATTTAAAATCTCAATAAAGATGTGGCAGGAGATAGGGTGGGAGGAAGAAGAAGTATACACAGCTCTACTGCAGTGGTTCTCAACCTGTGGGTCGGGACCCCATTTGGGGTCGATCGACCATTTCACGGGGGTCGCCAAGCAAGGCTGTCCGCCATTTTTTTTGTCCGCCATTTTTTCCCCTTTTCCGGCGGGTGCCTTGGGCTGGGCCAGCTGGTGGTCGGCCTGCTCCGTCTCTGCCGCTTGCCAGCTACACCTCGGCCGGCGCAGGGGGCGGAAACACGCATGCGCGGCGCTCCTGGGTAGGGAAAGTCCTCGACTTACAACCGGTTGGGTAGTCCTCGACTTACGACCGGTTTAGTCCTCGACTTACGACCGGTTTAGTCCTCGACTTATGGTTGGGGTCACGGCATTAAAAAGGTTGAGAACCACTGCTCTACTGGCTGTAACTACTGCCACACTCTGTTCCTAGAACTTCATCTGGAACAGCATCAAATCCAAGAGAGGCTTCTTCTGATACTGTATGGCCCCTTTGCCTCCAAGAGTGAAAGAAACGAGGAAACACTTCCTAGTACAGATCTTGAGGGGACAGAACATGTGATCTTGGATGAATAAGAAGCAGACAAGTGGTGGGACAATAAAAGAAAAACAAACGCCAATGTAGGGGCACACTCATCCACTCATATGGAACCACCCCCTGGTAGATGCAAACTATTAAGCATACCATATTTCCCTGAAAATAATACCTACCCCAAAAATAAGACCTAACTTGATTTTTGGGGGTGGGCCTAATGTAAGCCCTACCCCAAACAGAAGCTCTACTTAAGAGCCTGAGCAGCTGACCGCCTGCCCATTCCGTCACACCACCTGATTGCTAGACACGAAGTGGGGGGAGGCAGGGGGAACTGTCCCACACGCCCCGCAATCACTTACCGTGCGAAGGACCCCCGTAGCCATGACACCCGACACCTGTCGTGCCTCGCAATGGTGGCATCGCAGACCCATCCAGAAGCCGTGTGGCTGCCGCCCACATGGGGCAGCAGACACACTGCTCCTGGACGGGGCTGTTTGTGTCGCCACCGCGAGGCGTGACAGGTATTGAGAAAAAAATAAGACATCCCCCAAAATAAGACCTAATGCCTCTTTTGGAGGCAAAAAAAATTGTAAGATTGGGTCTTATTTTTGGGAAAGCATGGTAGCATCCTTTTTCACTAGCTCTTTATATTAAAGACAAATGCACACAGCTCTTGCTGCCCTATGATTATATTGATGGAGACACTTGGATGCTATTTCACACAATGAGCTTTTTAGGTACCAACCAAACACATTTGTACTGTGCAAATAGATAGGGATATGGAGCTGGCTCTTGAGCAGGAGCTCCAGAGTTACTGCTGACCTTCTCTAGGGAGAGCTACTGGATCCTGGATGTTCCTAGTCTTGCCCAGGTGGAGAAGAGATACAGTGAAGCCTATGCTGTCTCTCTGCCAGCAGCTGAATCACCTACAACAATAATTCTTGGAGCATACCTGCAGGAAAGTGATGGTGTCCATGCTGGAGACTTTCTCCAGGTTCCGCTTGTGTTCCATCAGCAGGGCCCGTCGCTCTTCTTTCTGCCGCAGTTCCTCCCCTGCTCTGCCCAGCATGGCTCTTTCATCTACCTCAATGAAACTAAGCACTTCCTTCTTAAATGTTGCCAGGACCTTGGTGGCCTCAGCAAAGAGACTGCTGACCTTTTCCTTCTCCTTCTGAGCAGTAGCCTTAAAAAAAAAGATGGATTTATTCCAATAAAAATATTTTTGTCATATTATCATTGCCTAAAATGTAAATAAACCAAACACCTTTCCCAAATAAGAACAAATGGATTATCATGGGAAACCTACATTCAAGAAGTAGCCCGAGAAAATATAATATGGAACTCATCAAAAGAAAGAATTTTTTTTTTTACTAACAACTATGGGGAGAGTAGGCAACTAACAAGTTTTACCCTTCCTCCCAAACTCTGCACTCAGGTTTGGTTATTATAAAGAAGTAACTCAGCTTTCTAGTTGCTGAAGGTTCCAGAAGGCCTTCCACTGGTACAGCAATGATCCAGGAGGAGCAGGGCTGAAGATTTGGTGACTGTTTTTTAGAGCTTTCAAGCAGGTTAAAGACAGGAATGGGAACAGAAAGCTTCCTATCCTTATTCAGCTTTCCTGATCAGAGAAAAGTATGGCAAAATTGCTAATTTTTATAGATGTGATTCATTTGGGGGAAGTTTATGTGGGTAGGAACGAGGGCACATTTCCTGAACAGGGAAAAAGGGAGAGGGGAGACAAACAGTTGAAATTCAGCTATTTTGCTGCCAAATATAAGACAAATTATCTTCAGATGTCATTAGCAGCAGATGGAGGATTGTATGTAACCCATGAAGTCACCTTTACTTTTCAGTGATAAACACCAATCTCACCCACTAACTTGGTTCTTAAAAAGATACTCATTGGATGGAGTTTTTTCCCCCTAAAACAGGGGGATTTCATGAGAACATGCTGGAAAAGAAAAACATAAGTTGCTTCTCTCTGAATTTTTTTTAATAAAAGCTGCTCCTTAAGTTTTCTAAAAATTCATTTAGGGCTGTCTCTCTTGGCAAACTGAGTTCAGCTAAGGTCTTTGTGTGTTTCATTTCTTTCCTTGTCCTTCAGACTCACACACTTCTTTTCCATCACCCATTTTAATCATTTTTCCTAATTCAATTTACTGCGCTGTTCTCTTTACAGGCTAACCATATTGCTATAGAAAACTTAAAACTAGCATTAAAGTGGAATGTAAATGCTGAAAAAAGAAGAGAGGGATAAGAGAGCACTCCCCATCTCTTAATTATGACTAAGAAACTGGAAGAAATAAAAAAAACCAACCATGGCTGTTCTAGAAATACTGCAAAAAGTAGCAATTTGGGAATGGAATGTTCTGGAATTATCAGGAACATTCCATTCCCAAATTGAGGGAATTTTCACAAAGTTGTAGAGTTTTGCAATTTCTAAGAAATAGTATCCAAACCTTACTACATTTCATAAAATAAGGAAGCTTTTTCCCTGTCATGAAAGTTATCCATGAGCTTTATCTTTGCCCCACAGTAGTATTACTTTTCTATGGACATAGGGCCCAACTCCAGGGATCAAACATTAAACACTGTCACTATCTGCTATTCAGGGAAAGAAACCTCATGTGCTTCTGGTGCATTTGTAATTTAGTTCTCAGGAAAACATTTGCATAAGAAATGGTGGAGCAGTACAATTGTTATTTATTAATATGCAAATTAATTAATACAGAAAATCATAGAAGAGACATATAATCCCCAAGCGAACACTTCTTAAAGACAGCGTTCCTCAGATTTTCCAGATATGTTGGGACTGTGGTCTCTAGCATCCTGATAGTTGCCCCTTTCCTGAGAAGGATGGCCTATTTTTGTTACCTCTTCACAACAGACAATAAAGGGAAGAAAGTCTGTGGAAAGGAAAGGTTTCAGAGGAGGGTTCAACATTTTGCTTTTTACTGGGGATAAAATAAATATGGTGAAATACTTTGATGAGATCCACCATCCTCTTCATCTGCGCTATTGTGGCTCCCAGTTCATCCAGCTGATTTTCAATATTGTTCAGGAGTTTTGGCCTCTGAGCCTTTCAGACAGGAAAAAAAGGAGAGAGACTCAGAATCTCAACTTTATAGAAATTTACATTTCACAATTATTTTTGCACAATTTGTATAGAAATTGACATTTATAGTTCAATCATCACAACTACACACATATATTTTATAACTGTCCTGTTTTTCTAAAGATTAAAATAAATCCATTTACCTGGAGGTGCAAGATGCAGTCAGAGATCAGGTGTACGATTGCATTTTCCATTGTGTCTCATCTTTTTCTCTTTCCAAAGTCCTTATTATTGCTTATATACACAACCAAGTGCTCTAAAGCTCTCTTTCTCAATCTTACTTATTTTGTTTTTAAGTAATACAAACATAAAACAAACCCTCTGCGTGGTGAGCAACTCAAAATACATGGAGTTGATTTAGAGTTGAAATCATGATTGTCACAAATTACTTGGGCAAAAAGCATCGCTCACCTCCCTACAAGGCCTGTAAACCAGGCTAAATTTCCTCTTTCTTTATCACCCAGTATTTGTTATATTCTGATTGGAATTGAAAGGAACAAGTGCTGCATTTAGACCTCTCCTACTCCATGAGACCATGTGCTAGACCGAGATAAAAACCAGACCTGGACAGAGATAAAGAGCAAACCGAGTGGGCTGCCTTGAAAAGAACAATTGTTGCATTATCGAGAAAGAACCAGATCAGAATGAATCAACACCCTTTTTCTTATTAAAAAACAAGGAAATTAGAATGGTAGGAAGAGAGCTTATCTGCTGCTGCCATAATAACCCACTGATCTCTTAAAACAAAGCCAGGAGAGGAAAAGAAAGAGATTAAATGGTAAAGCACCCCAGGCTGCCCTTTTTTTAAACAGGTTCTGAAAACACAACTGTTTCCCAGATCGGTGACCAATGTACTCCTTAGTGATATATACTAACTATAAAGCCTAGAAAATATTTTGCTGCTATCATTAAAATAATACAGAAAAAAGGTCATGTTTGCTTGATACTGGTCTTGCATGAAGATAAGACTCCCTGGGGATCAAATTCAATTATGCATTTCTTGGAAATAACAAGGACTGCATCTTGCCACTGGATTTTCTGTTCAGTCCTAGGATTTCCTGGTGATTTTCCCATCCAAATCCTAAGTCTGTCCCTTGTTTCACTTTTCATCATCAGCCAGGATTAGCAGGTGCTGCCACCTGTTGTGGGTAACCAAACAGGTAGCAATTCTCTTAGGGAGAATTCTGAATTTTAGGTTGTTTCTGTATGTTTTATATGTCTCTTATACTCACTCATAAACTACCAAATTCTATTTCAGATTTATCTTTAAACTAAGACAACTTATTTAAGCCTTTCCAAATGCAGTCATCTCTGATTTTGAGCCAAAAGCCATCTATTTTTGCCAAACAGGAAGACCTTTGCTTCCTCTGTTCCACCAGGAGCGATAACATTTTATTCCCGCAAGAAAACAATTAATAGATATGTTCCTTTTCATTCATCAGCTTCAAACTGTTTTGGTTTCAGAGCTGGAGGCAATTTATGGCTCGCTGGCTTAGGAAAAAAGAATTGGTGTCTAGGATACAAAGGACTGTTTTATTTTAACTAAGAAAATGGTCCACCTATTCCAGTAATGCCTACCGTGATTAAAAATGGCTTTTCATAGCTTCATGCCAAAGTCTTTCCATGCGTTGCAACTCATGTTTCTATAATTAGAGCTGCTGGATAATCAACCCAAGAACTTCTACATGTCAAAGATATACAATACCACTGAATTATTAGCTTGCTCCTGGTAGGCCTCAGTTAGTGGCTGGAAGAATCCAGCCTCTTTTGGAAAATTTATCTGAACGGAATCAGGGATGCAGAAAATATAAGTAGGCAATTTATCAGACAAATATGAGAATCAGAAACAAGGAAAAATATCTTCTGAGAAGGCAGCATAGCAAGATATTATACAATGTTTGAGAGTTAACCAAGTATAAATTCTGAATTACTGTTCCTCCTTGTTCAGGGACATTCAACTATTTAGTTCCTAGATACCATTAGAGTAATAATCTAGTCATGTTTGTCTCAGTGGTAGCCAAGCAGTCTATACCAGAAGTACTAACCACATCACACTTGAATTCTCTCCCTTTGCCTGTCTTCTTGCAAGTTTCTGTTATCTGAAGTGAAAATGAAGTATAAAATCAAGATTTTAAACATAATTTAAAATTCTCAATCTTTCCAAAAAACTAGAAAAAACCCTGGGCGCCGGAAAATCCTAGTTATCATAGTAGTACATATCATAGCTATATAATTTGTGTCATGGCATTACCCGCTGGGGTCCTTTTTCACCAATACTATGATAACCACAGGCATTTGGTACAGCCTTCAGCAATCTTTTCATCTATAATATAAGCTTATTATAAAAAAAAGCTGATGATTGATTTTCCAAGTATATCAATAGCACTTGGATTTATATATTGCTTTACAGTGCTTTATAGCCCTCTCTAAGTGGTTTACAGAGTCAGCATATTGCCCCCAACAATCTGGGTTCTCAATCTGGTATCATACCCTTCCTATCATGTCCTTACATTTTTGGAGCACAATTCCCAACATTTGAGCTAGTCTGCCGGATGAGCAAATTCATCTGGACATCCAATAAAGTAGAAGGCAATGATATACATTAGAAGCAATGAAACAAATTTTCTTCTCTCTATATCTATGACTGCCTGTTTCTACTATAAAGGTTATAGTGATTTCCATCTCTATGCAGGAATACTTTCACCTTCCAAGGATGGTGGAAGGTGTCAGTGTGTATAATATAACCCCTTGAAATTATATTAATCAGTTTTACAACCCCGCCTTTTGTACAGAAGCTCAGTGTAATGTATATAATGTACTATACACTAGTGGAGGTATCCTTCTCCTCCATTAGGAGGTAAGTTGGGCCAAGAGCATGACTAACCCCAAATCACCCAGTTTCTGTGGCTGAGGATGAACTGGGTCTCCCCACTCCTAATCCAATATTTAACCACTACACCATACTGGTACCTAGGTGTGGCCAATTGAGAAACTCACCAACACTTGATTCCCCGATTCCCTGTTAATGCATTCTTTGTTTTAATGACTTGTGAAAGTACTCCCTAAAAACCTTTCCAAGTTTAGCAATCCTTCCAAAGTAGTCCAGCACGCCCACAGAATGTTTGGAAATGGGATTTCCCAAGTAACACTTTAGAATGATTTAAACTAAAACTGACAGGAGTTTAGTCAGAGCCATCTGGGAAGGGGAGTGTCTGAAAAAAAATAACGCCAGTAGTGCAATCTGAAAGACAAACGGACCAAGGACTGGAACCTGGGAGAAAAGCCAACGGAAATAAAGGACCTGGATTGAGACACTGTGGGAAAGAGCTAAAGGGAAGGAATGAACTCCTGCTGCCATCACACTGAAGTAAAGCTATCAGACTAGGCTGGACCCAATTAGCATCAGATGGAAATAATCACAAGCTATGGCTTCCCTGCTCCTTGTTTTCTTCGGCTTTCTTTCCAAATCCAAACAAAATAGATTACTTTTATGTGTATGGTTTGGCAAGCCAGGCACAAATCACCAGAAGTTCAAATAAACTTCGGTCTTTGCACTAGAAAGACCTTTCTGATAGTTTGAAACACTAATTTCTGGCTTCTCTTGATCCCCAAACAATTCTTTCTAGGGAGGACTGTTGAAAGCTAAGTATTCAACCTCTCTTTTTCCTTCCAAATAACTTCCTGAGTAAAATCACCTTCGTATGCTTTTCCCCAAAACTAGGAGGTGACCTCAAAAAGGCGCTCAGGACTGATCTCTCTATCATGTCATGGCTGGGTACTCACAGGATGCTAAACAAACCTGATTGTGGGTGGCTTAACTTGCATGACCCAGACTATCATCTAAACTTGCATCTAATGATTTATTTTTGAAAATAACCAAATGCCATAGATTACTGCTTAAGAAGATATCAATATGATATTAAAAATTGCAGTTCTGATGGTACTATAGTCCTGACAGTTCTTTTCCCTGATTAACTCTGTAGTCCTTACCTCCTGGGAAGTCCTTCCTTTTCAAATTGTTCCTATCCATATAGTGCTTCATCCAGTTATATACATTCCAAACTTTTTAGACAATACTTTAACACAGTGGTTCTCAACCTTTTTAATGCCGCGACCCCAACTGGTCGTAAGTCGAGGACTTTCCCTGCCCGGGAGCCCCGCGCATGCGTGGTTCCGCCCCCTGCGCCGGCCGAGGCATAGCTGGCAAGCGGCAGAGACGGAGCAGGCCGACCACCAGCTGGCCCAGCCCAAGGGAGGTAAGGCACCCGCCGGAAAAGGGGAAAAAAATGGTGGACAAAAAAAATGGTGGACAAAAAAAATGGCGGACAGCCTTGCTTGGCGACCCCCGTGAAATGGTCGATCGACCCCAAATGGGGTCCCGACCCACAGGTTGAGAACCACTGCTTTAACACTTTTTAGATTTTAACGTTCTTCTTCTCTAGAAGCCATTTTTTACACCTTTATCACCTAACCTTTCTGCATTAGAATAATATTCTTTTACAATATCACCTACCTTCTAATAAAACAGATATATGATTCAATATTAGTCTGTGTGAAATAGATACTATTGCCCTAGTTTAATGCAAACATCCACTAGCATGCCTTTTCTCTAAACTGAAATTCAACATGATCTGTACAGAGTTGCTTGTACAGCTGGGAAAAGGTTTAATGGAATTAGCAGCATAATAAAAATACCACAATGGTTGTGACTGACATCCGTTGGCTAGTTCCTATGTTTAATATTTCTTTTCTATGTCAAGTCAGTTTTGGATTTTTTATTCATATTTTTTCAATGTATATAAATGGATGCATATCTTTACACATCCATTCACAGCCCAATCTTAGAATCTTGTCTATTCAAATTTCTACCTAGATATTTATTCCCTTACAGGTTAGTAAAGTCAGCACTATTTTAAATGGAAAATAATAGCGCAAAATTTCATTTCAGAGGAAAATTGACTACACCCAATTTTCCCCCCCCAATTTGTTCCAGTCATTGTGACTTTTGTATTTACTGGCTGCAATTCAGAACTCAGAGGCTTTTTCCCTCCCAAGCACAGTTTTCCCATTCATCATTAACTACCTTGCACAGGGCCAAACCCAAGGCTCTGTGACTGCAAATATTTCCATATAAGTTAGTGTGCAGTTGCTTTTGCCCTAAACAAAAATTATTGCTGCAACTGAATAATCTGATAAAAATCCCCAAAGACTGCAGTCTAAAACATGTGATCACAGGTATCTAAGTCCTCCTGGGTGCTTGCTAGGTATTAAAAAAAAACATTTTAATTTAAAAATGGGAAGCCCACATGCTGCAAAGCAAAAGTCTCCAGCAGCATACTGAGTCCCAAGAATGCTTTCAGGCCCTTCAAAGGCACCATAAACTTTCAAAGCCACATAGGGTTGGAAGGGACCTTGAGTCCAAACTGCTGCTGGAGGCAGGAATCCTCAGACCATAATAAATTAAATTTATTATTATTATTATTATTATTATTATTATTATTATTATTATCCCAATCAAATGGATGTCCTGAAAAACTCCACGGTGGATCCCCAACCCATGACTTCAGGAAGCACGCTTTTCTATTGATTAATCGCTCTTCAAGTTGAGTTTGGATCTTTATTTGTAAACAATTGTTTGGACATTAGTTCTGCCCTATCGTTGGGTTCTATGGAGAACACAGCTACCCCCTATTCCCTGTGACAGCCTTTTTTTGCATTAGAAGACTGTTGTCGTTTCTTCCATTGGCCTTCTCTTTTTTAGGCCACACATACCATGTTCTTTTCTTAGAAAATAAAATACTGCAGCTCAATGCCCAGGGTCTAGGGTTTTGGTTTTTTTGGAAATATGCCAAGGAACAAATCTAAGGTAAGCAAGAATAATTTGTAGTATAGAGTAACTATTCATGACCCTAATAGGAATTATTTTGTGAATTAGCTTCCCTTATCCTGCTTGGGCATTTTTACAGGGATAGCCATTACATTCTCAAAATTCCAAGTGGGCCCAGTAGCTCACAAAACGTTGTTTTTCTTTGCAATTCCCTAGCTGTATTCCACCTCTTTCATAATTAGCTTTGGCCATTCTACTAGCAACTGTTTAGGTCACCTGTGCTCCGTTGTCATACACAGATAATCTACAATAACTTTAACACCATGCTGTACTTCCCATGAACAGGTGAGCAAGAGAGTCTTCCATCATATTTTGTGCCTACCATCATGCTTCTCCTATGCCTTCATAGCAGAATTCCTTCATGGATGATCTCCCAGTTTGTTGCATTACAACTCACTATCCTTGGGCAGCATGTTGGGGGCAGGGGGGATGATGAGAGCTATAGCTCAACCCATTTCAAGAGCACCAGCTTTGGAGTGCTTTTATCGGTGATATTTGGTGAAAAAATATCTTTTTTATTTAAATCTATTGATATAGTTGCCCACCCGGCAAATGAAACTCTAAGCAGCTAACAAATGCAAAGTTATAAAAGAACATCCAATTCAAATAGAAAATGGCAACAAAAGAAGCCTAATCAACAAACATATCATGGGCTCAATTAATATCCTGACCCCCTAAGCCAGTGGTGGTGAACCTATGGCACGCGTGCCGGAGGCGGCACTCAGAGCCCTTTCTGTGGGCACACGCGCCATGCCTCGGAGATGGCAACCGTCCCTCTTCAACCAGCCTCCCGCTAACTGGCCGAGGTCCCACATGGCCAGATGCATCCCAGCACCCATGTGCTCGCTGGCCTGTGTGTGCAGGGGCCGATGGTGTCAGGCAGCAGCCGCCCCGGCCCCTGCCTCACCTTTCCCTGTGACAATGGCACCCCTGCCCTGCCTCGCCTTGCCTCGCCTCACCCCGCAGGACGAGTCTCCTGCCCACCACCCCACCTGCCAGAGACCCCCTGGATCTCCCCCAACCCTGCCCGGCCCCCACAGACATCCCTCCCCACGAGCAACATCAAGATGATCACACCCACATGGCCACACCCACCCAATCTGCCATGACCACCACAGCCATGCCCATCCAGTGGGCCACGCCCACCTGGCACTCGGCAATAAATACGTGGGTTTTGGGTTGCAGTTTGGGCACTCGGTCTCTAAAAGGTTCGCCATCACTGCCCTAAGCCAATAAAAGGGCTTTCCAAAAGGCCATGCAGGGCCAGGGGTTTATACCTCTATGCCTTAATCTTGCTTTGTAACACTTATTCCATCCATCCTTGGGCACTCTGTGTTCATCATGCAAGTCCACAGAGCTGCTTTATACAAAGATCAACTTCTTAGCTCTCCCAAGGCCTCTGGCAGTCAATCTTTCCCGGCTAGGCTAATCAACTTTCCTTTTACAGATAATGTCAGGATTGAAACCTGCTGCCTTCTTTAATTTATACTTTGCCTTAAAGTGTAACCCCTTTCATTTATTTTAAGTTATTAAAAATATATTGAAATAACTACAAACCCTGCCCTGGAAAAGCATAAATAGCAATAAGCAAAAGAGAAAATTGAAAAATTATATACTGACTGACCCAAATTCAATCTTGCAATTATAAAACATTTAGACAAGTCATCTGAATATCAACTATTAACCAATATATGGTACAGAAGTGAGCAATCAGTGACAGGAGTGAGGAGGACAGTATGGGACCCAGTGTGGTAGGAAGCAGGCCCAAGGCCTGCAGGGAGCTGGAGGATGGGGGCAGGATTGGGGTGTATATCAAACCTGACTCGACTCCATAGTTGCCTGTACCTGCTTTTGTTCACAGCTTCGCCAAACAGAGAAGAGAATTCCTACCAATAGAGGGAAGCTATGGAATGCAAGTGAACTGTCTGTTGCCAGGACGATGTTATCTAATGAGGCCAAGTGATGAAGAATGTTTTGACTGAAGCAGACAGATTTTCCCAAAGCAAAAAAACTGAACTCAATTGAACTGTGGGTGGCCTGGAGTGGAAAAGGAAGTTATCTATGTGGGTTTTCATGGGAAAAATCCCAGAACTGACTTTGCTTCTGCAGTATTTAGATGGATTTTTTCAATAAAGCTACACTCTTGGTTAATCTAAAAAGCTGGGAGTTTTTTTATTGAATGTGCTAAATGGGATGGTGGTGGGGAAGGGAAAGATAGGTGAAGGGGCAATGCAATATCCCTGTAGTTCAGTGGTTCTCAACCTGTGGGTCGGGACCCCATTTGGGGTCGACCGACCATTTCACGGGGGTCGCCAAGCAAGGCTGTCTGCCATTTTTTTGTCCGCCATTTTTTCCCCTTTTCCGGCGGGTGCCTTACCTCCCTTGGGCTGGGCCAGCTGGTGGTCAGCCTGCTCCGTCTCTGCCACTTGCCAGCTACGCCTCGGCCGGCGCAGGGGGCGGAACCACGCATGCGCGGCGCTCCCGGGCAGGGAAAGTCCTCGACTTACGACCGGTTGGGTAGTCCTTGACTTACAACCGGTTTAGTCCTCGACTTACAACCGGTTGGGGGTCGCGGCATTAAAAAGGTTGAGAACCACTGCTGTAGTTGGACATAAGAGAGAATCCACCCAAATGTTGTTCAAGGGCCCATGGGGATTCTGCAATGACTTTAATTTCAAAACCAGATTATAGGTAGCTTTTCGGGGAGGGGGGGTGCTATAACTTCAAATGGTCATTAAATGATTGGCCATAAATCAGGGATTACCCATATGACCATCTCAAATTAAAATTAAAATAAAAACAAAAAATCTGCTCCCTAATTTGAGAGACTATAGTTCCTTCATGATGCCAAATGTTCCTTGTACCCCTCCTTTCAACATGGCAGATATGTAATTCCCCAGAACTTTTACCCCTAAACCTCTTGCTTCTCTCTTAAGTTATGTATATAATGATTATCAAGAATCATGTGATAGTCACTCCAAGAATGGCTTTGCAATGAAACATTACAGAGTGGAATTATGGTTCTCATGAAGCTCATTCATTCCCATTTACAGTTGACTCAGACCAGCAAAAGGGATGCCCTATGTCACAGCAGATTATTTGTGAGCCCAAAAAATATAAAATGCCCTTTGATTTCTCCCTTCCCCTTTTACTCTGTTCAACTTGTGGTTCCCCTACCTTGGTAAGACAGTCAATTTTGTAAACCCGATTTCCCTAATGTGGAGCCCTGCATTCAAGTGGGAATTGCTATTCCCAGGATTTCCATTCCGGTTGGTTTGGACCAAACATGCTTGGAAATCAGGTTGAAGAGAATCTTTAACTTAATTAAATCAGCTGCCTACATTAAGCAGGATCCTGCACCCAATATTAGTCTCAGTATCTAAATCTAACTCTAACCCATTATCTATTGGATAAAAGATTCTCTGTCTGGTCAGCCTTATATAATGAAAAGTAAAGGGAAGGGGTCAATTTCATCCAAGACTAACTGGCCTGTTTGGGTTCCAAGACTGAGCAGAATGCTTTCCCATTCTTTATCCAACAAAAAAGCTCCCAAACAGCCAGGAACCCATTCCTCTCTTTTTCACAAACTTAACTATAAACATCTCCTAATCATCTCTCTTAGAACAATTACAGCCTTCCTCAAAATCCCTAAACTTTGGTAGGTAAAACATTAACCATTAAACGTTTCTTCTCTTAAAAATTAAGCAGCAGAAATGTACTTCTGACCATCTGCAAACTATCTTTCATTCCTCTTTGGCTGAACGAGCCCATACCCTTAAAGTGGATATAGGTTTTTATCAGGTGGACTTTGAGACAGGTTTGGCAGTCCTCTTCCACTGCGGATTCTCGAAATTCCCCAACTCCTGCTTTCCAATCTGTATTGTTTTTCTTTCTACCCCCACTCCTAACTACGCTCCTAAATCCTAACACGTCCAGCAAAAATTTCACACGTCCAGCGCCGGTCGCCGCCAGTGTGCTTATTCTGAGGCTGGAAATTGCGAGCGCAGCTTAAGAGGCTTGTCCCACCGGCCCCGTCCAGGTTGCGCCCTCCGTCGCTCCTCTGGAATCAAGAGTGCACAAAGGAGCCCCTTTGTACCCCCGACGACAGCCCTACCCACCTCCACGTGTTCCTGCTCCACCTCCACGGCCACCACCTCGTGGCTCCGATGCTCCTGGGTCCGGCAGAGTTGGCAGATGCAGCTGTGGTCGGTCCGGCAAAAGCTCTCCAAGGGCTTGAGGTGCAACTTGCAGAGGCTCTCCTCGATGTGCCGCAACGGCGGAACCAGCCGGTGGCTTTGGAAAGCCGGGCTTTTCAGATGAGGCTGCAAGTGGGGGGTGCAGAAGGACGCCAAGCACACCAAGCACGACTTGGCCGCTTCAGCCCTCTTCTCCCCATCGGTGCAGAAGTCGCAAAGCACCTCCTCGATCTGGGCATCGCCGTTGCCCGGAGCGCGCGGCTCCGACGTTTCCTCGGGTGCCATAGCCAGGCCCGGACTGCTAGGCGAGGGCTGTCGGAGCTGCAACAATTCCGCCAGGGTGTGGTTCTTACGGAGCGAGAGGTCGGCTGGGAAGGATTCCTGGCAGAGGGGGCAGCGGGAGGCACTTGGTCCTCCGGCTCCTGTAACGCCCCCGGGGTGATGCCTGTGAGCCCCGATGCACTCCAAGCAGAAGTTGTGGCCGCAAGGAGTGGTGACCGGGTCCTTCAGAGAGTCTAGGCAAATGGGGCAACCGAAAGGACCTTCCTGAAAGTTGGGAGAGAAGCTAATGGGGCCAGAGCCCGCGTCCATGCTGCTGAAGTCAGCTAGCAGACGAAGAGCGCGACGCTGGGTTGTTGGCCCCTTTCCCCGAGGCAGGGCAGGACTGGGGGCTGGAAGCGCCAACTCCGCCCATCGGGAACTCAGGCCGACAACGGGCAGCCGCGGCCAGCCCCCAAAGGCCAGCGAGGGGCCGCTTCCGTGCGCGGCGTTTCTCTGCAAAGGGCGACTTAGACCAGAGGCAGCGCCTGCTTTTATCCGCCCGCCTCGGTTAGAAGAAAAATAAAAGCGCCGCTCCTCCTGGAGGCGCGCGAAATGAACCCGCGTCAAGCTTTTTCCCGCCCTTCCTATTCTAGTTAAAAACGTGTGAGTAATTGTGAAACAATCCCAGGGGTGTTTCGGAACTTGGGAAGCTGACCGTTCCCGCCTCCGCGCCGCCGTCGAATTTTCCAAACAGGACACGATTGCGTCATTTTACTCCTCTCAAGTCCCGTCCATTTCAGCAGCAGATAGCCGGGTGATAACACTTAGCGAGGGTATTAGTGTTAGGAATAAAATTTTAGAATAAAAATTAAAATTAAGTGACACGTACTCTGTAAAATTTCTACACGCAGACAGTAAGATTTCTACACAAAATTTCTACATGTACACGTACCTTGTAAGAGTTCTGCACGTAGGCTATAGGATTTCCACACTGAGCTATAGGATTTCATGTTAAAGTACATATAAGGGAATAGGTGAAGCAAAATAGTAAGGGGCAGGGATAATGTATTTTGTTTAGGCGATCCTGATAAGATTGTAACCTCAGTGGAGGGGCCAAGGCGTCGGGATAGAATGTATATAATGTGTGTCTTTGTTGTGACTAGGTGTGGCTCAAATATTTATTTGGAGTCCACCACGCTTTGCAAACCGTTGTATCCAATAAATCTCTGTCTAATTTCAACTTGCTGTTTGGTGTTATTCAGTGGGCTAGAATTTCTACCAACATTAGGAGTCATGAATTGCTGACAGATTCCTCCTCTCCCCCCTTCCCCCCCCCGTTTTTCCTGCAGTTAAATTTCTGTTTTAACTTTTTTTTTTTAAACACGAAACCTGGCTATTTTTGGACTATATTTATACAACTGACATGTTCAGCCATCCAATTGCTGCGCAAGTTAGGTGTTCTTAATTTCTTCAAAGGGTCCATGAATTGATTTTATTCCCTAGGAAAGATGCACAGGTGAAAGCTTGAAAAGGCAGTTTCTGGTCATCTGGCCAGCGTCACCTAGTGCTAGTTTCTCAAAACACAGCTGAAATACATTATTCCTTCCCTTCTCTGTTTTTAATCAATCTGTGACCGCTATTATAAACTGAGGGCAGGAATAAATATTTGGAGCCACTCCTCAGTAGTTAAGGCTTTTACAAGCTGGTAACATTGGATTTTGCATAATTGGATGGGTTTGTAATAGTGGATATTTAAAGCCACACTGCCAACGAATTAGCATAGGTCATCAAGAGCTCTGCAGCAACATGGCTGTTGGTGGAAGATCCTTCAATTCCAATGGTGCTGTTCCTTTTCCATGCTAATGAATGGAAAGATGGCTTCATTATTATGGTATCTGAGAGGTAGCAAGTAGCAGGAGGCATGACTTAAAGACTACAAGGTAGGGCAGTGGTGGCGAACCTATGGCAAGCGTGCCAGAGGTGGCACTCAGAGCCATCTCTGTGGGCACGCGCACCGTGCCCCGGAGATGGCAACTGTCCTCTTCAACCAACCGCCCGCTAACTCGCCGAGGTCCCACATGGCCAGATGCATCCCAGCACCCATGCGCTCGCTGGTCTCTGTGTGCGGGGGCCAATGGTGTCAGGCAGCAGCCGCCCCGGCCCCTGCCTCACCTTACCCTGCGACAATGGAACCCCCGCCCTGCCTCGCCTCACCTCACCTCACCCCACAGGATGAGCCTCCTGCCCACCGCCCCACCCACCAAAGACCCCCTGGATCTCCCCAACCTTGCCCTGCCCCCACAGGCATCCCTCCCCAGGAGCAACATCAAGCTGGCCACGCCCACCCATCTGCCATGACCACTGTAGCCATGCCCACCCAGCAGGCCACGCCCACCCAGCACCCCAGATACATAAGTGGTTTTCGGTTGCAGTTTGGGCACTCGGTCTCTAAAAGGTTCGCCATCACTGAGGTAGGGGAACAATATATAGCATGATTTTTTGAATTCTTCCTAACTCTTTACTAATGGCCTTGAATTGCATGGAGAGGTGCTTAGAATGGAGGAATTGACAGCAAGCTGAGCAACTGCCTCCTGCCTTTCCCATACAGATTGACTGAAAGAATTATTTTTCCTGAATCTTTTCCCCAAAATCTCTAGCCAGATCTGACTCAGTTTCAACTTTGATCTTTCTTTTTCCCGTNTCTCTGTCTAATTTCAACTTGCTGTTTGGTGTTATTCAGTGGGCTAGAATTTCTACCAACATTAGGAGTCATGAATTGCTGACAGATTCCTCCTCTCCCCCCTTCCCCCCCCCCCGTTTTTCCTGCAGTTAAATTTCTGTTTTAACTTTTTTTTTTAAACACAAAACCTGGCTATTTTTGGACTATATTTATACAACTGACATGTTCAGCCATCCAATTGCTGCGCAAGTTAGGTGTTCTTAATTTCTTCAAAGCGTCCATGAATTGATTTTATTCCCTAGGAATGATGCACAGGTGAAAGCTTGAAAAGGCAGTTTCTGGTCATCTGGCCAGCGTCACCTAGTGCTAGTTTCTCAAAACACAGCTGAAATACATTATTCCTTCCCTTCTCTGTTTTTAATCAATCTGTGACCGCTATTATAAACTGAGGGCAGGAATAAATATTTGGAGCCGCTCCTCAGTAGTTAAGGCTTTTACAAGCTGGTAACATTGGATTTTGCATAATTGGATGGGTTTGTAATAATGGAGATACCTGTTGATATTTAAAGCCACACTGCCAACGAATTAGCATATGTCATCAAGAGCTCTGTGGCAACATGGCTGTTGGTGGAAGATCCTTCAGTTCCAATGGTGCTGTTCCTTTTCCATGCTAATGAATGGAAAGATGGCTTCATTATTACGGTATTTGAGAGGTAGCAAGTAGCAGGAGGCATGACTTAAAGACTACTAGGTAGGGCAGTGGTGGCGAACCTATGGCACGCGTGCCAGAGGTGGCACTCAGAGCCCTCTCTGTGGGCACGCGCACCATGCCCCGGAGATGGCAACTGTCCTCTTCAACCAGCCGCCCGCTAACTCGCCGAGGTCCCACATGGCCAGATGCATCCCAGCACCCATGCGCTCACTGGCCTCTGTGTGCAGGGGCCAATGGTGTCAGGCAGCAGCCGCCCCGGCCCCTGCCTCACCTTACCCTGCGACAATGGAACCCCCGCCCTGCCTCGCCTTGCCTCACCTCACCCCGCAGGATGAGCCTCCTGCCCACCGCCCCACCCACCAAAGACCCCCTGGATCTCCCCAACCTTGCCCTGCCCCCACAGGCATCCCTCCCCAGGAGCAACATCAAGCTGGCCACGCCCACCCATCTGCCATGACCACTGTAGCCATGCCCACCCAGCAGGCCACGCCCACCCAGCACCCCAGATACATAAGTGGTTTTCGGTTGCAGTTTGGGCACTCGGTCTCTAAAAGGTTCGCCATCACTGAGGTAGGGGAACAATGCATAGCGTGATTTTTGGAATTCTTCCTAACTCTTTACTAATGGCCTTGAATTGCATGGAGAGGTGCTTAGAATGGAGGAATTGACAGCAAGCTGAGCAACTGCCTCCTGCCTTTCCCATACAGATTGACTGAAAGAATTATTTTTCCTGAATCTTTTCCCCAAAATCTCTAGCCAGATCTGACTCAGTTTCAACTTTGATCTTTCTTTTTCCCGTTTCTTTTCAGCCCTCATCTCCATCCCCCAGACACATACCAAATATGGTCCTATTCTGTTCAATTTTGTAAGATATATCTTGGTAATGGACAGTTCTGAGGATCATTACATAACATCATTCCAACTTTCCTTTTGTATGCACAGAATAAAAATGATAATAAACATGACAAGAACCTGCAATGCTAGTTATACATATGTCATAATTTTCTCCATAGAAAAATAAGCTTTCTTTCCCTGCAAATTTTCACAAACTTAGGAAAATGGAATAAAACCTGCTTTAGATCTAGATTTCCTTTTAAGCTGCTTTTTTTTTTAAAAAAAACAAAACATTAATGCTTGCATTTTTATAATTCTGTTTTCCATTCAAAGATCTTGTTGATCTTTTTAAAGACTGTAGTCTGTTCTAATAGGGAAAAGGTTACAATAAATTTTAAAAATTGCTTTCCGGAATATGAATTCTTAAGAACTTCTTATTATCCAGTCACCCATATGAGAAACTATATATGTACTTAACTGTTTCACAAAATACCTTCATAATGAAGTGACTGCAGAATGCTTGTGAATAATGATCTGTCCAGGGCAAACACTACTGTGCATTTTCTTTCTGTCCAACTTGATTCTTTATTGGCTATGACAATTTCCCACTTAAAAGTTAATTATGTTTACACTATTTCTTTATTGCTATTCATTTCTTAATTTTGTAGCTTGTCAGAAAGCTTTATGCAGCCCCAAAAACTCACGTATTAGATTCTGTGCTGTATAAGCATCTAACTACATCTGTACCTATTGTCTCTTGTACAGCCAAACAGCTTAATTTTTTGTCAATGTTCCAGAGTTATTTGCTTACTCAGAGTTTTTCCATAGGGGCAGTCTTTGCCTATACTTGTAAATCAGGTGACTTCTCAACAGTTAAATCTGGCTGGGCGGCCTTTGGCAAAGAGTCACGGCTGTACCTTCACAAAGCCAGAAAATTGGAACTAGAGGCTCTGTAAAGGTGGCGTGAAAAACATGAAGGCATTTCATATTATTGTCTATGCTGTAAAAGGATATCGTTCCTTGATCACAGTCCAATAGAACTCCAATGAATTTGCACAGAGGTTCTTTTATCTTTGTAGACTTGTCATTGTACCAAGCCACGTAGCTGTCTTCTTGGATATGCAGGCCCCAGGAGAATTTATCCAACCCAATGGTGAACTTCTGATGAGCCTGTTTCAATCTGGTGAATGTTTGGCAAACTACGCCAACAATGACGGAGTGGTCAGATAACTCTACTTCCCAGTAGTGACAGCCTTGGCTGAAGTTCTGAGTACACATGACTTGCCATGGCTCAAACCTTTGAGGGTCATTTGGCTTTGGCTTTTGAAAACCTTGGGGATGAGTTACCTTCTGGTTATTATCAGATATCTGCAAGTATTTGTTAGCTGTGACTGGATCAAATGTCAAATTCTGCTGATCTGCGGGAGTGACAATAATAACATATTAGGAAAAAAGCAAAACTCAAGAATCTTTAAGCACCAATTTACCTCCTCTCTGGAATATTTTCTATTCTGCACATTCATTGAAGGAAAGCACATATTACACATCAAAACATGTTATACAGAAGGATGATATTATTAAAGTATTGGTTAATTTTAAAAATTAGGAGTTGTGTTGTTGAACAGATCCTTCATTGTTATTCTGCATTTTCTAAACTCTAGATCAGTGATGGCGAACCTTTTAGAGACCGAGGGCCCAAAACCCGCCCCCGCCCCCCCTGCAGGGCCACTCATCACCTCCATGGCCCGCCGCAGATCGCCCAGGTGGCCCAGTAGTGCCATGGCGGCCACACCATCCGCGCCCTGCAGCATCATCTGCATGCGATGGGGTGCGAGGGCGGAGTCTTGTCCCCGCTGCCAGGTCCTTGGCTGTGCTGCGACATGTGGGCCGCGCTTGGGGGTGACTTCTCGGGGGGGCTGCTGGTGAGGAGGGGGCCATGGGGGGAGGCGGGGCTTGGGCAAGGCGTGCATGCCCATAGAGAGAGCTCTGAGTGCCACCTCTGGCACGTGTGCCATAGGTTTGCCACCACTGCTCTAGATGATGTAATGTAATTTTGCTTCATGTTTATTAGTGTCACAAGTTACCATTGTTTTTAGATGTGGAATCTTTTAATATGGATTCTAGGAAAAATTAACTTTTTAGGGTTGGAAGATACTAAACCATTACATGCTGTAATAAGTAGGAAAGTAAGAATAATAATAGTTTTACGTCTTCTACTCAATCTTGACTCCTGGATGAGTCCCTCCTGGATACGTTCCTCTCAATCTTGACTCCTGGATAAGTTTCCTTGGCAACCTTTTCAGAAGTAGTTTACCCCTGCTTTTCCCTAGGGCTAAGAGAAAGGGGCTGGTCCAAGATCACCCAGTTGATTTTGTGCCTAAGGCAGGAGTAGAACTCAAAGAGTCTCTTGGTTCCCAGGATATGGTTGATGAAAACTGAAAACTAGCTTCAAGGCCAAGGATTATTCCTAGCTGAAGAGCTCACAATAGTCTTTTTGAAATCTATGCCATGATAAAGGGTGTCTGTTCTTGCTGGCAATTCAGGATTCTTTTGCTTAGCATTCTGCCTAAATATGATTGATGAGATAATTATTTCCCCTAGAGATACAAACCAGAAGCCCAACCCTAGGAAATAGACAGACATATACCCATCACAGATTATCCTGTATTTATTGTTGTTAGTTACTGAAAACAAACACCTCTATGAGAAACAGCTATGGCTTTCCATTTTGATTAGTTTTCATTTTGCCAAAGAAGAGGAACGACTGCCTCTATATTTATGGAAAAGTAGATTCAACTTATAAAATTAGAGATTTAATTAACTGGTTCCTTGTGTGTTAATCTGCATACAGGGTCTCTTTAAAAGCAGGAACTTTAAAAATTAGAATGAGAAAATAAAACAGGAGATGGGTCTCTGATAATTAAACAAAAAAATATAAACATAGTTCAGCCTACACTGATGTCACAATTGTCTCTATCAACTATGAGATATAGACTGAGGGGCATGTACTGGAAATGGAGCCTTATCAACCAGGTGGACTAGAAACAACCAAGAATGGTGAGTGTGCAATCAACGTTCAGTAAAATAACTTTGGCTGGATGTACCACAGACAACATTATTGTAGGGCAAGATATTTACTGGGTTATGTAATGTACACACACCTCTGCAGTCATGGAGGTACAACCACATTTTTTTTTACTTAATGATACAGGCTTTGATTTTTTTAAAAGATGGGAATAAATTACATAAACTGTAAGGAAATCTGGAAAGCATGATGCAGCATTGCCCCTTCAAAGCCACTGTATTCCTACCTACATACCAAGATCTTCCCATTCAGTTACAAAGGATAAAACGTGACTTGTTTTCATCTTTGCAACAAACATCAAGCTCAGAAACAGCTATGTGTTGAACCTCGTTCCTCCCTGATTTCTTTCTTGGAGCAGTCCTTTGCTACCTCCAGGAACAGTTGCACTCCAAGGCAGAAAAAGCCATCCAACCTCACATTGGACTTGAGGGGCTGAACTGTTAAGTTCCAAAGAATCATTTTTTTTCTCTTTGTGTGACCCAAAGGTGTAGGGGATTATTATTCATAATTGACAATCTCTTCTGGTACAGAGGGCCACTGATAGTGTAAATAGCCCAAATGGAGGACAAGACTAGGGCCATCCATTGAACGCTCCTCCCCCTGCAACAGCAGTAACTGGCCTAGGATTTTCCTTAGTAGGCCCAAATGCTCCAATCTTGATTTGAGACAGTATGCTTTGCCCTCTGCCTTTCCAGGGATGAGCGCCTATTGGTTCAAAGAGTAGTGCACAAGGCTGTGTCCTATATCAACTAAGCTTGTCACAGGAAGGTGAGGGAATGGGTCTGCTCCTGTTTGAGGCAATGGCCAAGGTCTGCCAAGGCTTGGCATTAGACACTTGATAATAAGTCTTCTACTCATCAACCAATGTCCTGAATGAGGTGTTCTACAGGACAAGGGACATGATGACAAACTGTCACTCACTCTTGAACACTGACCTGGTGAAATAACCCATCTTCTTTAAGTCATCCCCTCCCCCCCCCCAATATTGGACTTCTCTGACCTGCTACATGAGGGAGGTGAAGGATTAGTCCAGGGGTAGGCAACCTTGGCTCTTTTATGACTTGTGGACTTCAACCCGCAGAATTCCTGAGCCAGCCTACCCCTGGGTTAGTCCCTTGCCTCATTCTAGCACTGGCATTTACTTGCTTACTGCCTAAATGCATTCAACAATGAGGAGAGTTATTCCTGAGATGTCATTTCAACCAAGTCACACTCTGAGCCAGTCAAATGAAGCAAGTCCCTGGATTCAGGCCTGGATGAATTCCACATGTGGCTCACCTGGCTCATTTCTGATCAGCAACTGAATGGGACGACACCAGAAGAGAATCCGCATGTCTTTTTCAGTCTCTGGGTAACATCACTGAGAGGTGGATTTTCCATGAGAGTTTATTTATTTCCTACATCTCTCCCACGTCTATGGAGATTCTCAGACATCTAGGGTCATAGTTGTCCCAAAGGTGCTTTTCAAAAGGCAACTGGACTTTCTTGATTTTTTTCCCCTTGAAAACGTTTCACTTTTCACCCAAAAAGTTTCTTCAGTTCTGACTATTCACTATTCAATCAGAAACGAAGAAGCTTCTTGGAGGAGAAGTGAAACATTTTCAAGGAAAAAAACCAAGTTTGCCTTTAGAAAAGCACCTTTGGGACATTTCTCTCATAGTTCCTTATCTTCCCTTAAACCCATTGCCATAGCCAACAAACTTTCATGTGTGGCCAGCGGTATTGTATTTATTTCTATATTTCTAAAATTTGTTAAGATAAATACATTTTTAAAATGCTCTTATGCAAAGATAGTGCAATCTATGGTTCATTTTGTTACAAAGGTGTGCTTGAACTTGCTTGTTTCAACCTGTTTGCTAGAGATCATCTGTAATTCTGTAGGTTTAAAATGAAGAGTTGTTTTACTGATCATGGTGTGTGCATGACTCATAAGCAATTTTTTGTTCTAATGCACTACTTGATACAGTATTATAAATGTAACCCTAACTCTAATGTACATTCAATATGCATTTCTGATTTAAATACCTACGGTAAGGCAGGGGGCATTTTTTTGCATTTCCTAGGATGGAGTCCCTCTTCTGGGCAGTGGATCTATTTCTGTTCTGTTATGTTCTCTCAGGATCTCCTCCTATACCACAGAAAGTAATTGACTGAATGGTTTGTTGTTTGCTGTGAGAGGTTAACACAGACAGCCTAAAGCTTTACTTAGAACAGTGGTGGCGAACCTATGGCACGGGTGCCAGAGGCGGCACTCGGAGCCCTCTCTGTGGGCACATGTGCCGTTGCCCCAGCCTTGCCTCCTCCCACGACCTCCTCCTCTCCAGCAGCCCCCCTCTGAAGGAGAGTCGCCCTCGAGCGTGGCCCACACGGAGCAGCGCAGCCAAGGACATGGCAGCCAGGCAGCGTAGACAAGACTCTGCCCTCACACCCCATCATGCAGTTGATGCTGCAGGGCGCGGGCAGAGGGTGTGGCCGCCATAGCGCTGCTGGCCTGCCTGAGCGATCTGTAGCAGGCCCTGGAAGCGGTGAGTGGTCCTGTGGGCAGGCGGGGCGGGGGATGGGGGGCAGAGCAGGGGCGGGGCAGGGGGTGGAGTGGGGGTGGGGCCAGTTTTTGGGTACTCAGTCTCTAAAAGGTTCGCCATTACTGACTTAGAACATCTCTACTTCCAAGGCAAATTTCAGGAACACTAGGGCCAAAGGCTACAAGATCTGGATTGCAAAACCCTGCATTACAATTAGATGGCAGCAACATTTTAGAGTTTATTGTGTTTTCTACTGCCATCTAGTCCTGACTGTTACAGACAG
>NW_015386221.1:122108-179411 GCF_001527695.2 Protobothrops mucrosquamatus | reverse complement strand
CCCCCCCCCCTCCCCAGCCTTCCTCCCTTTGCAATTCGTGCAAGGTTAACTCAACAGAGAAGACTCAATCCAAATGGCAACTGGCATTGCATTTATAAAAAAAAAAAAAAATCTGAAGGAAAAGAGGGAGCGTGGGGTGGGGGTGGGGGTGGGATCAGAAACGGGGAAAGAAAAGAGAAAAAGCAGCAGGCTGATTACGAGGTGTCAAAACTGCCAGGAGCAAGAAGGTGATAGCAATCAGGGGTGAGAAGAGTGCGCCATTCGTGCGGGGCAGCTAATTATCCGTCTCATTTGAGGCAGCAGCGTTCGAAGCAGCAGCGTTCGCCTGCTGAACGGTGACAGATTGGCGCGGAGGAGAGGGGAGGTGTTAAAACAATGGAGCCGGGCTCGAGAGCGCTGCTGCATGCTAATCAGCCGGGCCTCCTTCCTTCCTTCCTTCCTTCCTTCCTTCTTCCTTTCGCTCGGCTCGACGCGATCCCGCCTTCCCTGCGACTCCTGCGCCGGAGAGTTAAGCTCCTCACCGACGCTTCCGCGCTCAGACGCATCCCGCGCATATGCCCACGCTCGCTTCCACGAACCGGGGGGCACGGTCCCCGCTTCTCCAAACCCATTTGGGGATCCCCCGTTGCCTTTAACCCAGCCGTCGCCACCAGCGTCCCTAATTACGCGAGGGGAAGGGGGGCGAGAAGGGCCAGGGAAGGGGGAAGAGCGAGCGTTTAATGGCTGGGTGATCTTCCACAGACCAATTAGGCCGACTTTCAACCGGCTGGCGCCCCGTTATTTACTGAGCACATTATTTAACTAGGGAAAGAAGCAGGCCTGGTTGACATCCTTTCCATGCGCCCAAGTCAAGAATTTCTGCTCGCTGAACCTTTTTCTGATAGGAGGGGCGATTGCGACATGGTCCCGGCTAAATCAACAGCTGGGGCTATTGGGTGGGAACTAGGCCCCAGAGGCAACATGCCCCTTTTGATGCAAGCAGTTTTGGACGAGCTATATAAGATGTTACCTGCCTTTGAAATTCATCTGGGATTGAGTCCTTTATTTAAGAGTCCTCTGTTTCACAGAAAACCTGGCTTTGAAGAGCAACGTGTATATTGTTAAAACGAGTAAAAACTCAGTTGGCTCACTTCCAAATAAAACATTAATAGAATTGATTTTACTAATGAATTATTTGTTTCTGTCCTGGTTTGCTTTCGGCAGGTTCCTCACACTCCTCAAAATGTCTTAAATAATCCAGCTTGGAGTAAAATAAAAACACAACTGGCCAACTTAAATCAATTCAAGAAACCGCAATTCTTTCCCAGACCAAATATAAGACTAGTTTTTGTTCGTTAAAATTAACAGAAAAAAATCCTATTCAATTGGATTTATTTCTGAATAAATTGCCTAAACTAGTAGTATAAGTATGAACTTTTGCTCCAGACCATGGCAAAAATGCCTTTGTGAAAATGAAATCCAATTTACCAGATAGCATCACACTTTCTTTTATTCTGAATGTTTGGGAACAAATTCTTTCTTCAGGAGCCAATTCTTGGTGTAGATGTTTTTCAAACTATTGATTACAGGTTATTTAACCTTATAGATTGAGTGTTAAGACTGAGCCCCAAAATAACCATATTTTGGTCTATACTGTTATGTGAATCCAACTATAAATTAAGATGATGGCATACTTCATTGGTTTTAACTTTTCCCCCATTAGCATTACTGCTTGTAAGGTTATTAGCATTTGTACATGCTGTCCCCACTCTCTTATTTCAGCTTTGGAAACTATTTCTACTGTTCTGAGTTTGACAACAAAGGCTCTTTTAACAGTGGCTTAAAAAAAAACCCAATCCTTGTGCCAATAAAACAAGCTGCTACAATAGAATTTGCCAGATTGTACCTTCTATTTTGTGTCGATAGTTGTAGTCCTTACAACCATTCATTTAATGACCATTTGAAGTTACCACAGCACCAAAAAAGTGACTATTGGCCATTTTTCACATGATCATTGCAGCATCCCTTTGGTCATGTGATCAAGCTTGGCAACTGGCATGTATTTATAACAGTTGCAGTGTCCTGGGCTCATTTTGCAACCTAACAAGCAAAATCAATGGGGAAGCCATATTCACTTAACTGTTTTACTAACTTAACAACTGCAGTGATTCACTTAAAACATCTGTGGCAAGAAAGATCATAAAATGGGGCAAAACTTGCTTAACAACAGTCTTGCTTAGTAATGGAAATTATGGGCTCAATTGAGGTCATAAGATGAGGACTACATGTACTACCTAGTTATTCAAATCCACAATTGTCATGCTATCAGAAGTTCTAACTCAGGGGTCTTCAAACTTGGCCCTTTTATGGCTTGTGGACTTCAACTCCAAGAAATCCTCAGCCAGGCACTCTGGCTGAGGAATTCTGGGAGTTGAAGTCCACAAGTCATAAAAGGGCCAAGTTTGAAGACCCCTGTTCTAACTTTTTCAGGCCAATGGCATGAGTAAAGCATTCTCCCTGTGACATAGGGGAGAAGCTGACCACATCTTTCCACATGATCTCCCTTTCTTAAAAAGGCTAGTGAAGCTCTATGGAATGATATGTTGTGTGGAAGGACCCTGTTAAGCAGGAATAACTAGTTGCTTTCTAGAATGGAATAAAACTGTCCATATTCTGACACAGATCAGCATTATACTATCAAATGAAAACACTGGAAGGGCTAGCATATTCTGCTGCTGATGGAAAACTATAAGGAAAGGGCTGCATTATGCAATCTGTACACCATAGATAGGTTTTGACACAACATTCTGAATGAAATTGACCTTGATCAGTTTGTGGTTGAGTGTGTTGCACAAATTCAACAAAAAGATTATGTCTGTGGCAGTGGTATACTGTATATGATTTCTCTCCATCAAGAATTACAAGGCCAATGGCTACTTTCACTATAGTTTGGAGCGTCAGACCACACAGACCATATCACTTATCAGAAGTGCATAGAGTGCTCTGCATACTGAGAGTGCAGCATTCCCAGAAGCTTTTCAAAAATCATCAGCAGCATCATCTCAGTTCATAATATACATACATAATACATAAATATATACATGATATGTAGTATATGTTATCTTTAACTAAGGTAGATTCTTGAAAAGATCTGGCAGTAAAAAGTAAAAAAAAATCCAGTCAGAACTAAATCCAGACTACCTACACAGCAATAAGAGTAATTTGAACAACAGCTAAGTAGGGTTACATCTGGTTAATAACCAATAGGAGATGCCATGATTCTTGACTAAATTGAGAAGTTAAGAATGTTGCATTTGCTAGGAGTACACAGATACAAATTGGAAAAATAAATTATAGAAGGAAATGGCAGGCCACTTTGTATTCTAGGAAAAATGGAATGAAAACAGGGTTCAATAGTGAGATTCAGTCCCTTTAGGTCAAAGTCCCTTTATAATACAATTTTAGTAGTAGTTACCGTAAAAGTTCACGATAGTTCGAATGTCCAGAATAATCTTCTTCGTGATGGAATTTGTCTCGACAGAGGTTTGTGTCCCGTTACTCGAGTGTGTTATATCATACGATCCGATTTCATACCAATTGATGAATATGGTTCAGGAAAGTGTGCATTGATGCATTGCTGGAAATTGGGAAAAAAGGAATGGAGAACACTGTATTAATTTAACAAGGATAAACATGTAATACATCAAGTATGTGAATTCTGTTTATCATTTATGGCTCAATGTTAGTCCAAATCCAGGCAGTTGGACTAATTTAGTCAACTATGTTTCAACTAAGTTATTATACAGTATGAAAACAGCTGTAGCGTGAGGATGCCACTCCACAGGCTCAAACACCTGGTTCCAAGTATCAGAAAAGGGCAGCAAACAGTTATATGATCTGTCATTATTTAGTTCTAACTGCCGAAGAAAGAAAAGGCTTGTAAAAATTTCTGCCAAAATAATTTGATAGGTTTTGGCTCCTGTACCTTGGATTAGGTTGGGGTGGGGTTTGCAGTTCCTCCAGATCAAGCACCAAAATGTTTTCTACTGATAAATTTCTCAATGCAGAATAGATCTCTAATCTCAGGGCTCAGAATTGTAGCCTGATATGACAGAGGCCCCAGATAAATCTGCAGAACAACGAAAGCATGACATAGTGGCAATTTAGCTGAGAATCAAACCTTGTGGGAATGGTACAATTACCCATCTGATGTTGCACTAGCACCCCACTTCTCCAAAGCAGTTCCTCTTTCAACCCCTGGCCCCACCTTCAAGGTTTGGACTCTGTCCCTGCACACCACCTCTTCCTGATGTTTTAGCATTTCTTATTCTTAAAAAGCTACCTATATCCTTCTTCCATGGCAACTGGAAGCACCCGGTGCCTTTTACTCGTCTTGTGAGGCAGAGGAATGAGCGTTGGATTTGTTTACTGTCAAATCCTTCTCAGTTTCCATTCCATCCTGCCCCTAAAGATTTTGATTACTATACACTTCTCTTTTAACATTAAAATATTATTTATTACAGATTTACACAAACGGCATGGCTGTTTTTAATGTGAGGAGAGCAACATATTGAGGCGTGCTGGAGAAGGATCCCCATTAATAGTCAGGGAGCGAAGCGCTTGAGAGCCGCGCGTTCCCCGGGATAATTCAAAAGGGAAGCCCGCCAAGCCAACGCCCTTGGGGAAGCGAAGAGGTTAGGCTCAGCCCGGCCTGCCAGCATTTATGCAACCGGCGAAGCCCTTTCAAAACAAGACCCCTGGGAGGTTGGGAAGATCGTGGGCATTCCCCTCCCTTTTTTAAAAAAAAAATCGCACACCTTCAGTTCTCGTTCTGTTAATTCTACCCTGGCCCCCGCAAGAGTTAAAAACTGAAGGGATCCAGTTGCTTTAGTAAATTGGTGGATTATTTTTTCCTGGCGATTGTCAACCTTTTACTTGTGGAAGAATACTTTCAGAGAGGCGCCGAGCCTTTTTGCAAGGCGGCGGCGAGGGATCTGGGAGGCTGCGAAAAGCGGGGTGGGGAGCTACCGAAGCGGTTCGGAAGCGGCTAGTCTCCTCTTGGACGCTCTGCCGAAGCGCGAGGTCGTCGAGCTCGTCCCCGAATCGGTCGCTCTTCGTTCTTTATGGCGCACATTTTACTCTGGTGTGGCTCCCCGACCAGATGGCCCCGGATATCGCTGTTGTTGGGTGTCTCTGGGATCATCTGTCCACGGCTTTTCTGAGATCCCACCAGATTATGCTCCGGGGAGCAGAGAAAGAGAAATAACTGAGCAGAGACAGATTCGCAGCCGCCTGGCAGGGACGTCACTTCGTTCCCTTGTGGGGAAGTGGACGTGCGTGCAGTAGTTAGGCCTGGCGAAGCGCGCGGAGAAACAGCGCGTTTAAACTGCGGTGCAATTAACCTCAAAAAGGAAGCGATTTGAGACGCCTCCGAATGTGTTTCCAGACGGAGTCCGGGTAGGGAATTCTATTAAAACACTTTCTGTACGTGTCCGAAAGTGATGTCACTCAGGAGAGCGGGTGGAGTGGACTATACGGTCCACCAAATCTGATGCTGAGAAATAGTTTTAGATCCTGAAAAGTCCTACTGGGCTCTTTTGGCCTCTCATTTAAGCCTAGGTCATTTTTCTCTTCTCCATGAAGCTGGAAAGAGGCGGAATAAGAAAGGGCAGCCTTATCTTCCATTTATCAATTGGACCAATTGAAAAATGGGGAAGGTGTTTTTTCCCCCCTCCCAAATAAGTTTATCAGCTCTATTGTTCCCTTCGGATTTTACTGCAGTCCCAGGTGCTAAAGTGAAGGACCGAGGAGATGATTTTCCTCTGTGGTGGGCTAAAGATAATGACGGAGATGGAGGCCAAAAAGGCAGGCAGATATTGATAACCAAATGTAAAATGTTTATAGGGCTCGGCTGGTGAAGCAAAAAATTATCCAGCACTGTCGAATTTTGGTGAACCTGCTGGTTTGGCATCTTTGCACACTCTTAGCTTTAAATCCCATTTTTGAAAGCACAAAAGACTCCTGAAATCTGCAAGTTAAAAAACACTTACCTGGGAATAAACTCAGTGGGATTTGCTTCTGCATCAAGCTATATAAAATTCCACTGCAAGACTACAGTAAGAGAAACTAAAGCATGCCACAGCAATTTCACACACAAGGTGTACTTTTTGCTGAAGAAACAAGTTGTATTTAGGTAGAAGTAAACTGCACTGGATTTGTTGTTTGCAAACTTGATTTTAGGAAGAATTTGCTTACAAATACTCCCCCCCCCAGTTTCATATGGCTTTCTCTCAAGTCCTTGTATGTAGATGTTCACACTTGATTCTTCTTGAAATTTAAGGACTTAAAAGTTCTATTAGTCTTGGTGGTATCCATAACTTTTAAAAGTGTATTTTATTTATCCCCAAAAAGTTTTTTTTCACCCTTTTTCATGCTTTCTAATGCATCTGACAGCCTCCCGAGGCAGAAAACCCACTCACTGCAGACAAGAGAGCAGGACTTGGGATAAAATAAAACCTTCCATTTGCCACCCAGCAGTTATGATTTTCCAAAAAAAAATGTGTTTCACTTCTGGTTGACACAGCCCCAAACTGTATTTTGCTTGTGAGCAAATTTAACATACTCATAATAAATTTTGCTGCAATTAAAGGTATAAACAACTCTTCCTGGCAAAATTACTATTAACAGTCTGACAAATAGGAGCCCAACTGATGAAACTTTTCCCATTGAATGCATGTATACACAATCTGCTCCTTGACCAATTGTAAGAAGCCTAAAAATTACCACTGTTTAGGTACAGTCCAGTCTCAGTTGCAATTTGGATCCCTTTTTAAACTTAAATTATGCCAACTGAGTTAATGAGATACACAATATTCAAAAAGATACTGTGTAACTTGAATGGCATCCAATAAGTCATTAAATTGCATCCCATATCTGAAAATCAGTTGTTTGAAATTAAATTTGATATTGGAAAAAATACTAATTATTGCCACTATATATTTAAATATTGCACAAAGGAGACAATACCTCTTTATTAAATCACAGTAAAGTCATGCAGTAAAGTTTTGGGTGTTTTTTTAACTTTGGGTGTTCGAAGAATACATACCAGCATAAAAGGCAAGCCTATGTTTGCACTGAGTGGAGCATTATTCCCATTTCACAGATAGGAAAAAAACTCATTTGTCTACAAGGTACAATTACTAGTTTAATGAGATTGAATGGAGAACTAGAAAGGAAACTCTCTCTCCAACATTTTGTGGATTAGGATTCTGGCTAGTTTAAGTGGATAGCAAGGAGCAGCGTTTGGGGAGTGTCAAATACTTAACCTTTGAGTCAAGAGGAGCCTTTTAGTTGTCCTCTAATTGATAAACGGCCTCAGATGCCACTGGTGGAGTCAGCTACAACTAAAAACAGTAACTGCTAATTAAGGATAAAAACAATAGCAGGACTGAAGGAGAAAACACTCCTATTCCACACTCCTACTCCTATGGAGAGGCTGTCCTCTCCATAGCCATAGCCATCCCAACGTCTTCAAATGAAGGAGGACAAGAAAGAGCTAAAACCAACACAGGATGGTTCTACACAAACTGGAGTCAATGGTCTCCTTTCCTATTATAATGCCGACTTCAGAGCAGATGGTGGGCCCGGATTGCTTAGTGAATAAATAGTGAGCTTGACTTTTCATTCCGCTGATATAAACTGACATAAACTGTGCCCAAATCAGGACTCTAGGAAGGTAGCCTCACACACACCTTTTTGATTTTGAAAAGATCACTTAATCTATACCTTGTTTTAGGGACCCTGTGATCTTAAACTGGACACATCTCCATGGACAAATACTACGGTACCATGCAACACATTCCTGAATGGCAAAGAACTCTCCTAAATTGGTACAAACACCCTGAAGTACGAGTTGGCCTATTGTGTTTTCACCAAGAACTTCCTGCGCATCTAGTGTTTGGAAACACAGCCGTGAGAAAACTAAGGAACAGCTGCTGGAATTGGGTATGTCTAGTTTAATGAAGAGAAGGACGAGGGGGGACATGATAGCAGTGTTCCAGTATCTCAGGAACTGCCACAAAGAAGAGGGAGTCAAGCTATTCTCCAAAGCGCCTGAAGGCAGGACAAGAAGCAAGGGATGGAAACTAATCAAGGAGAGAAGCAACCTAGAACTAAGGAGAAACTTCCTGACAGTATCTTGTTAATTGGTCACCTTGTTGGACGGAGGTCTTCGTCACTTACGCGGTTGTGACCTTCAAAAATTCTTCTCTGACCTATCGGTAAACAGACTTTACCATATCCCAAAGGACGGACTCGTCCCCCAACCTGATCTACTGGAGGTTCCAAGGAAGGTTGAAAATAATAATAATAATAATAATAATAATAATAATAATATAATAAATTTTATTATGTTATAATAATAATAATTATTATTATTATTATTATTATTATTAAGAAGCCTCCCCCACCTAAAGCCGAGCCGAGGCCAGAACCCTTCAATACAGTGAAGAATATTTAAAAAGCCAAGTGCTCCTTTTGGATGTTATTAAAATTAAGCGAGGGAGAGAGAGCCTGGGAGGCCTCTTGTATCAGGAATCGAAGGAGCTGAAGAGGTAACTTGTTATGCTCTTTAAACAGTAGTATTTTTTAAACAGTATTTCTGTGCTGCATTTGTTGTTTTTTTTAAAAAAGGGAAACCCCTAGAGACCATCTTTAATGGCGAAGTCCTGGGGAGGGCACACCAGAAAGCTGCAGCTGCTTTGCCCAGGAGGGGACATTCGTGCTTCTGAACTATAACCTCCTGCAATGCTCCTTATTAAAAGGCGAGAATGTTAAAAAGCGAGAGGCCCGGCTGCGCGAAGCAGCGTGGCGTTTTCCGAGGGAGGCCGCTTGAAACCACGTGGTCGCGCCATTCTTGGCACGCGGAAATTAGCCGCGGAATCGAGTCGCTTGTTCTCCGGAGGGAGCGGCCATAACCAGCGCTGGGAGGAGGAACCGCCAACCTGCTTTCCATTGGCTTCACTTAAACATCCCGCACGTGAATCCCCAGCTGCTGTGGGACTCTTCCATGTCATTCTGCAATTAAGGGCCGTCCAAATTTGACTTCTCGTCCCTTTGCAACCGGAAATACAAATCGGGGCTCTGGTTACAGCTCGTCATTTTCTGAGTAACCAAGGAATACTGAATTAAAATAATAAAACCACAAGACTTGGATATACAACTGACCCAACCATCACCTCTATGGAAGGTAGCAGTTATGAGACCTAGTATGTTCTCTATTCTAGGATTGAGTTTACACAATTTACAAACCCATAAAGTGGTTTGCTTGTTGGCACCTGTTTGTTATCTGCCACTAGTGTCCAAATAGTGTTTGCCTGCCACAGATGTAATAGATTGGTATATCCTTATGATTACAGCATGATTACATAAATTTGCGGATACAACTATTAACCATTGATCAATTATTCTAACCCATTTGGTGGGAAAGCTTGAGACAGCTGAAATAAGTAAACAGGAGGGGCAAAACTAACTGCAGGCAAAAAAAAAGAACAAGCTTGCTTGTTGGGGCTTAAGATTGTTATGACAATATCAGTATTAAACAGACTGAGAATCTAAATATTTGATTTAATGCAGCTTGGACAACCTCTAATTCAAAGAAAGATCCTTACTGCTGGTAACAATCAGAATAACTATTTCAATATTCATTACTGGGTGGGGAGGAATATAAAATGATCATTTTCTTCACTTCTGATACCCTACCAGCTTTTAGACTAGGACGTATTAGTAGGGCTTCAATATAGATAGTCCTTGACTTACCATTTAGAGTTACAAGGACACTGAAAATAGTGACTTATGACCATTTTTCACCCTTACAACTTTTGCAGCTAGCCATGTGATCAAAATTCAGATGCTTGGCAACTGACTCATATTTATGACAATTGCAGTGTTCCAGGTTCATGTGATCACCTTTTGTGACCTTCTGATAAACAAAAAAGGCAGATTTACTTAACCATATTACTAACTTAACAATTGCAGTGATTCACTTAACAATTGTAGCAAGAAGGGTTGTAAAATGGGGCAAAATTCACTTCAAGGTTTCACTTAGCACCAGAAATTTTGTGCTCAATTGTGGTCATAAGTCAAGGACTACCTGTATTTCAATTGCCCCTTTGCAATTGGCCAAATGGGAAACAGTAGTTGTGGCTTGAAAGGTTGAAACTAATCAGTGTTTAGAAGGTAAGTTCTTTACTGCTAGGCCTTGGCATCAATTCATGTACAGTACTGTGCAAAAATTTTAGGCAGTTGTGCAAAAATGCTGTAAATTAAGAATGCTTTCAGAAATAGAAGTGTTAATTTATTATCAATTAACAAAATGGAAAGTAAATGAATAGAAATCGAAATCAAATCAAATTTGGTGTGACCACCCTTTATCTTCAAAACAGCACCAATTCTTTTAGGAATACTTGTACAGAATTTTTGAAAGAACTCAGCAAGTTTCCTTCAAGCTTGTTACAAACATCTTGGAAAACTAACCACAGATTTTCTGTGGATGTAGGCGGCCTCAAATCCTTCTGTCTCTTCATGTAATCCCATACAGACTCGAAGATGTTGAGATCAGGGCTCTGTGGGGTCAAACCATCACTTCCAGGACTTCTTGTTCTTCTTTACACTGAAAATACTTCTTAATGACATTGGCTATATGTTTGGGGTCACTGTCCTGCTGCAGAATACATTTGGGACCAATCACACATCTCCCTGATAGTATGGCATGATGGATAAGTACCTGCTCGTATTTGTTCGTATTGAGGGCACTATTGATCCTGACTAAATCTCCAACTCCATTTGCAGAAATGCAGCCTCAAATTTGCAAGGAACCTCCACTATGTTTCACTGTTGCCTGCAGACACTCATTGTATTGTTCTCTAGCCCTTCCGTGAACAAACCGCATCCTGCTACAGCAAAATATTTCAAATTTTGACTCATCAGTCCAGAGCACCTGTTGCTATTTTTCTGTAGCCCAGGTTCCTATGTTTTCATGTATAGTTGAGTTACTTAGCTTTGTTTCCACATTGGCGGTATGGCTTTTTGGGCACAATTCTTCCATGAAGATCACTTCTGGCCAGACTTCTCCAGATAGCAGATGGGTGTAACTGGGTCCCACTATGGTGATGGCACTGCTGGACATCTGATGTGAAAGGGAAATAAGCATGATATGTTTCATCTGTTGCATTAAGTTTCCTTGACCGACTACTGTGTCTACAGTGCTTAACATTGCCCATATCTTTGTGCTTCTTCAAAAGAGCTTGAACAGCACATCTTGAAACCCCAGTCTATTCTGAAATCTTTGCCTGGGAGAGATCTTGCTGATGCAGTAAAACTACCTTGTCTTGTTCCTATGCTCAATTTTGTCATGTGACATGAAACTCTTGCAGAACTTAGTAGCAGATTTTGGCTGGCCAGTTTTAAGCCTCCTACACAGCTGTTTCTGTTTCAGTTAATGACTGTTTCAACCTATACATGAAATTGATGATCATTGGCACCTGCTTGGTATTATTGGTTAATCATACATCTACCTCTAATCCTACAAAATCCCTGACTTTGTGCAAGTGTAGACTGACCCTCAAAAGAACCATTTTCTGGCATCTGGCTATTGCCTTACACTTGGCAAAATAGGATCCTCACTAGTTTCTTAGGCTATAAAGGGAATAGAGGGAGAGAACTACTTTCAGATTTTCAAGATTGTCCTGGTATGGTAGACCAGATGGGAAATATGACCAGATGAGCTATTTCTACTTACTGTAATATTAAATAGGCTTTTAGATTTACACAACACATTAAATAAGAGATGGCTCAGTTGTGCAGATAGTGTGAGCACAGGATATTTAAGAGATCCTGATTACCATACTGTACTTAAAACTACCTCCCCCTTAGGCCCCCATACAAAATATTCAGCAATACTCGTTCTGATATCATGACCGTCTATGACGGGTGTCAAACTGCTGGGCCCGCGGGCCAGATGCTTCGTAGTGAAACCGCGCCTACCCCATTGCCGGCAATGGCAAAAAAGTCACAATATGTCACTAAATGTCACGTGACATTGCAAGTTTGACACCCCTGATCTATGATGTCTGGGAGGTCAGGAATTAGATTTGGAGCTGCAAGCCTCATAATATATACATGATATATTTCAACAGTAGCTTCCTACAACAATTAGAGCAGGGGTAGTCAACCTTGGCTCTTTTAGGACTCGTGGACTTCAATTCTCACGAGTCCTAAAAGAGCCAAGGTTGACTACCCCTGAATTAGAGTGTGGAACTTTCTTGTGTCAATGGCTGTGCTACTTTGTTAAATCAAGAGCTGCACCTGCCTTTATATAGCAAAGAACATGGGGCCATACTAAAATATTTTGGGAATGAAAAATCAAATTAATTCAATATTAATTTGCCAGCAGCAGATGTACACAAATAGATGAAACAGTTTTTGTTTGACAAATCCAAAGAGATGAAAAGTGAACAAAACAAGATTGAATATCTAAGAAATATAGGGGGGACAGCAATAGAATGATAATGTGTTGGTGCTATAACCAAATACAATTCCCATAAACCTTAGCCATCTTTTCTCAGTGATCATGCAAAGCCATCTAGAAGGCATCAGCCTGCCTAATCCAGCAAAATTATGCTAAATAGGAGAATTCCAATTACCCCCTTTGGAAATTGACCGCTGTTCCAGATTCCCAATTGTTGGGGTTCATCTTTTAGCTTTCAAAGTATCTTCATAGAAGATTTCTCCATCTAATGACTGCAATCAAAATATATGGACGCTAACATCAAGACACGCTGCTCACCTTTCGAGAGTATATGTTTGAAGGCAGAAGGTTGCTAGATTCAACTACCAAAACATCTCCAGTTAAAACAGCGGTTCTCAACCTATGGGTCGAGACCCCATTTGGGGTCGATCGACCATTTCACAGGGGTCGCCAAGCAAAGCTGTCCGCCTTTTTTTTTTTCCCTTTTCCGGCGGGTGCCTCACCTCCCTTGAGCTGGGCCAGCTGGTGATCAGCCTGCTCCATCTCTGCCACTTGCCAGCTACGCCTCGGCCGGCGCAGGGGGCGGAACCACGCATGCGCGGCGCTCCCGGGCAGGGAAAGTCCTCGACTTATGACCGGTTTAGTCCTCGACTTACGACCAGTTTAGTCCTCGACTTACGACCGGTTGGGGGTCGCTGCATTAAAAAGGTTGAGAACCACTGAGTTAAAAAGAGAGAGTGGGTGAACCTGTGGCACAAATAGTGCTTTTTTGGTCTTCAACATCCACCATTTCCAATCACTGGCCCTGGGGGAGAAAGAAACTGAAATCCAGAATGTGCAGAGAGCATCAAGTTGCCTATTCTCCTGCTCTAACTGGGGTTCTCCTTCCTCTTTCTCTTTCATTTTTGGAGGTCCAGTATGCTATGTACTTTCCTCAGAGTAAAACCCAGGAGATTTCATTTTCTCACTTTTAAAAGTGTGTATATGCTCCTTTTACTGCTAGTGTCCTCAGATACTTAAAATACAAGCTTTAATTTTATTACATGACCTGGGAAAATACACAAGTTTATTTATTTATAAATAAATGTATTTATACAGCATACCAATGAATTGATATTTTCTTCCAGAAAACCTGTTTTGGCAGCTTTAGAAGGGAGGAAAATCTCCTTTGAGTCTGTCTTGACCCCTGGTGACTTTATGGCAACTTATATGGAAGTAGTTGCTATTCCTTTCTTCTTGCCTAAGCATGCAACCTTAGCATTTCCTGCTTACCTCTCCCAATTCTGATCTGGTGGGACCCTGTATAGTTTTTTTTTCAGATCAGCCAAAGTCAGGAAATTGACCTACCAAATTTAGAAGGATAATTATACTAATTTTGGTGCAGTGGTGAAGGTGTGAGGCCAGAGACAGTGAGCTATAGAGTCCTGCCTTAAGCACAAAACCAGCTGAATGACTTTGGGCCAGTCCCTCTCTCACAGCCCTAAGCAGAAGGTAATGGCAAACCACTTAAGAACTCTTGCAAAGAAAACTGCAGGGATTTGTCCTGGCAGTTACCAGGAGTCAACAATGACTAGGAGGCACCCAAATAAGTTACCTAAAATCCTGCTGTCAGATTCCCTCCAGTATTTCAAAAAGTTAATAGCTTGAGCCTCCTCCAAACTGTACCTGTAGAACTGCAGGCAGGCATGTTTCTAAACTCTGACTGAGTTAAAACGCAACGAACCCAGGTTTATCTGCTAATTGTAGTTAAACAGAAAAGGCAAGATGGCGACAACTCCTGCCTGTTTTTGACATAAATTGGAACAGGCGGAGCTTCGTCTACCTAGTGTAGGCTATCCTGGTCGCCATCTTAACTTTTTTGACCATATGCCACAGTCACCCTTGAAACATAAGGGACTTCCTGCAGCTGAATTCACATTCGGGGTTGCTTGCACTACAAATAGCAATGCTTTCTGTTACTTTCTTTATGCATCCAGGCAATTAAGTAATCATTACTGTATATAGAATATGAAAATCTGTTTTATTCAACACAGCTCTGCAGCTGCAAAACTAAAGACAATCTGGTTTCTGGCGCGGAGCTCGCTCGCATCTCCTGGCGCTAAATAAATGCGAATTAATGTACGGCTTCTTTCCAGTTCAGAAATGCAACTAGTTGCAAGGCGCTTTTGTGAACTGGGATTCCTACATTTTATTTTCCCCGATTGCGATGCTGCGCAAAAATAAATTACCTGGGGTCAGATTACAATTCTGGACTGTTTTCTGGGAGTAAATCCCGTCGAATTATGCGGATGTTAATTTGAATAGACAGTATAAAGGTGCAAGAGGATGCTCAGATAAACACTACAGAGCGGGCCGCGGAGTGATTCTGATTACGAGTTTCATCACGTCCCTCCCCGCGTTGCACTACCACTCCCATAATCCCAACCGACCGAGACTACAGGTTCGGGAAATAGGAGGTATACTACAAGGCTTGGAGGCCTCCAGGAAGGGAAAACTGCGCCCGCGGACGCTTTAAAACCCAACAAGCGAGAAACATGGACCAAATTTCACCGGGGGGGGAGCTTCAGCAGGTACCCGGAGTTGCTGGGACACCTGTTGCAGCCGTGCCCATCGTAGTACCGAAGCTTCCCTGAGCAGGAGGAGCCCTGCCCATTCCTCTGGCCGGATCTTTCCCACTTTGAACCGGGATCCCTCCGAGAGAGGCTGTGAACGCTACTGCCAATCCCAGAGGGACTTTTCTCTGAGAGCGCCAGCCGCTAAACGGGAGCCGCCCTCCCGGGTCTCTCTTCTGCTGGGGCTGCGGTGCGCTGCACGGCCTTGGCTGCGCTTGTTTTCCGCAGGACGGTTCTCTCGGTTGTTGCATTGTTTGTATTAATACGAATATCTTGTTCTGTTTGTTTTGTCTCTTGGGAGCCAATAAAGCTGTGAAGTTTTTCTTTACACCAAATGCAGCTCTACGGGCGATCAATCAATGGGTAGTTTTTGGATAATCTGTGAGAGTGAGAAATCTAATAATGCAAGCAACTCAGAAAAGGAAAACAGTCTATTTTCTCTTACGTTAGCAGAGCCAGGACTAGAACCGTTTATGCAAGAAATTAGTGCACGTTTTGGTGTGTGTGTTTGTGTGTGCATCCGCGTGCGCGCGCGGGCCTACATAGACACATTGCATATGGCTATTTTTATCGACGCACGAAAAGCATATGAAATTTATAGCTTTAATTGTATATTCCATATTACTGGAAGCACACGACTAAGGTGGGTGGGTGGCAGATTACTGAAGGCAAAGAGAGAGGAAGGAAGAAACGGTGCAGGTTTCAGCTGAGGGCTACAATGACAAAGGGGAAAATCTCTTTCAGTCATCCCAATGGCCCAATTATGCGGGTGGATTGAAGCTGAAGCGGGCCGGAGGCGCCATTCTCCTACTAAGAAGCTATAGGGCTCGGCATTCGTCTCCGTGGCCCAGGGACGGAGCTATAGGGTGTCCCGCTTATTATAACAGCTTTCCCGCACACTTTCCTCCATCACACCCCTTTCCCTTTATCGAGGCAGCCGGAGGATGGAAGTTTCGAGAACGAGGCTGTCCTCCAACCTGATGCTGCTAATAGGCCCGACTCCTGAAGATTAAATTAAGGGCGTGAATCCGATTCCTGCAGGGTTTATTTTCTATTAAGAGTGCATAGGATTTAGACCTGTTGTTAAGGATGATAATTGATAGCTCCCCCTTCATTTTTTTAGGCCAAGGATCTGACTTTAACACCTGTGGGAGATGTCATCACCCCAACCACTGTGTGAAGCAGAATTGTTGAAATGCAGGGAAAAGGCCAGGGACAGTTTTTCAGTGTGTTAGCTTCGTGGGAAATTTAACTAAGCCACCAAACGACACTAAATAGCTATGACCCAGCCAACTCCAGCGCTTTAAAATCTTAAGTGACTTTAATCGGAAAGTTATGTTGTAAGTCTGGAACGGAAATAAGTGGACCTGTGCCTTGGAAAAGCTCCAACAGCAAATGCCTCCTAACTTGCGAGTCAGCCCCATTAAACACGGCAGGGTGAAAAAGGTTGGGCATTTTAAACCCGGATAAGTTTTCGGGCAATTTCTTAGTGGCGGTGGGGGAATCCGCAGGCTTGGCTACCATTCTGTCGCCTTTATGCCGGACACTAACGCCCATTCACATCAGGATTGCCTTGAAAAAATGTTCCAGAGGACCATATTTTGCCACCCCGGGGAGGTCTCGATTCCCAACCACGACCATTACATCTCCCAAATCGCGGGGAAACGCGTCGCTGAATTCGAACGCCACGGAGATCATCACGTGTGCCGGCTTAGTGGCTTCATTGTGTCGTGGGGACCCAGCCAATTAAGACGTAAGAGTACAACAAGGCAAAACAAACTATCGACGTGAACCTGGTCTCTCTCTGAACAACGGCTGGCTTCTCACGCGCCTACTCCGAGGTAAGGCCCCCTCCAATTCAGCGAGGCTCTCTTACCAGGTAAGGGGCAGCAGGGGCTCCATCTAATCAGGCTGGGCTGCAAAAGAGCCCTAACCCCTAGCCCCCACCCCCATTAGCAGCTGGCTGGCAGCCGGAGCCCCGCTTTCGACGGTGATGAATTGCGAAGATCGCTGGAACCTTGTTTTAAAGTCACTGGTAATAATAATACAACAAGTGAAGCCACAACCACCCCCGTGACTCTGGAGATGACAACTGAAAATCCCCACAAATTATTTAATCAATGAAGCGTCTAACACAACTCTCACACTTCCCGGTCGCCTCGTTAATAAATGTAATTTGAGGTAGATTTATTAAAGAGGCGGAGCGGCGGGGGAAGAGAGCAGCTCAAGCCACGTTAGGCGCCGTTCGCGTCTCCCAGATGCCTACGGACCCTCGGAATGAGGTGTTAAAGAGACAAAACTGACCCATACCGCCTTTAAAAGCACAGCATGACCATGTTTTTTTTTTTCCTTTACTTCTCTGCAAACCGCCCCCCAGCACACACACACACACACACACACACTTTACGGGTTTGTTTTTTTTTGAAGATGAAACTTCTCTCCAACTAGCTATCACCCAGATTTAGTGTGAAAAGTAGTGTAATTGTAATTCACGCCATCAGGGTCTATGGCTGATAGACTATCAGCTGTTCTGTAGTTAGGGGAGGCCGCCTTCTTCCTTAGCTTTCTCTCTCCTTTTTCTTCCCTTGGAAGAGGAAAGCTGCCAAATGCTCCGCGATACCTCCAGCAAGCTAATCGGATGCCAAAACAGCAGCTGCACACATATGCAAATTGGCAATTAATAATATAACATTCTGGGTTGGGGGAAGAGAGAGAGAGAGAGAGAGAGAGAGAGAGAGAGATTTAATATCTCCCCCCCCCCCAAAAGGGAGGAGGAAAAGAGAAGCTACCTGAACGTGTCTAGCCTTCTCAGTGCCTGGCAAACTTGATCAGAATGTCACCCAATTAATGAGCCACTGGAGAAAGAAGGTGGCCCGCCTGCTCTCTTGCTGGCCGCTCTCTTTCACATGTGTGGATTTTTGTGATCCTGCCGAGTTTCCCCAGCTAGAGTCCCAGCCAGCCATGCTGGCTTTCCAGAAAGGAGTCTCTCCAATTAGCATCCCTTTTGTCTAAAGGAAGGAAAAGAATTCGCCCTACAATTGTCTGCCTATGAATGCAGTTTTCCCACTAACAACCTGCTATTCCTTCACCTATGGTACCAAAGCATTATTATTACAGTATTATGGTTAGTTGCACAGTTAGTTAACCATAATAATGCACTGGTACATTGTTCATAATTAGTATACTAATTATACAAATAAAAATACAATATAAATATATTATTTGTTGGTCATTAGCAAAACACAGTGCACATTTATCAAAGGGCTTTTCTAGGTCATGTACTGTAGTTGCGGTATCGGCTGCTATCGTGCAAACTGGGATTGCTGGGGCTCAAGTGCTGCTCCTGGGTGGGTAAAAAGAGGCAGCTGCCTCAAACCTGGTTCGAAATGGGCTGCAATTGTTTAGCTCTTCAAACGATAGTAATGATCAGGACTTCTGGATTGCCCAGAAGGAGAGAGCCTCTGGGGAGATGCCTCCTGCTCCCATTCCCTGTCCGTGGTCTGGTCTCACTACAGAAAATATTATAAGCCATGATTCAGAGTCTGCCTATGACTTGAAATCTGACGAAGTTTATGTGTGTGAGCATATCAGCAACCTTGAAACAGAACAGAAAAGG
Source organism: Protobothrops mucrosquamatus (assembly GCF_001527695.2). Classification (NCBI taxonomy): domain Eukaryota; kingdom Metazoa; phylum Chordata; class Lepidosauria; order Squamata; family Viperidae; genus Protobothrops; species Protobothrops mucrosquamatus. The sequence continues at coordinate 160,678 of NW_015386221.1, read as the reverse complement.
AGGCAGACTTTGAAACCCTATTTTTATTCTCCAATTGAGGTTGCCAAATTTGCTTTTGAGTCTTCCCCTCTGCCTCAAACAGCAGCTCCATGTGTGTAAATGAAGCAGAATGATTTTACTTCCATGCTCAGCAGGTCTTCCTTTGCTACATTTCTTGCACACTGGGCCTGTGCCCAAGGCTGGGATTACTTGCATATCTCTAGAAATATAGCTCACTACCAGTTGTCTTCTACCCATTTCCCCCACTTGTTGGAAAAGACTTGATGGGTCCACCCTCCAGCTAAAGGTTTTCAGGGTCTCCCAGCTGGAATAGATTAGGAGTCAAGAGGAAGGAGCAGAACAAACTATAAAACTGTTCTATTTTGAATTTGGTTCTCTGCTGGCATTGAAAGAGACACTAGGACAAAAAGATGGATAGATGGACAGAAGGTACACAACTTAGCATAGTAGAAAATTGATGCATTCAGTTTGAACAGAAATATCATACTCATTTATAAATAGTATTAAGGCTGCTTCTGATGTTAAACTAAATCCTGAATGGACCCAGGCTGGATTTAAATAGTGTAAAAATACCCATTTTTCAGAAGTAAAGTGGGCACTTGAATGAGATGGGATGATTACTACTGAAGTATTCATTTATCAGTCTTAGGATCAAAATGAGTGCTTTAATCTTGCTTTGCAAAGAGCCCATCCAGATTTTGACAGCTTGCCTCCTAATGACTATTTCCTTAAAGTGTACAAAGTGTACACTTATATTTAATATATTTCTTTTTAGTGTCATGCATATTCAGATGCCAAATGCTATGATTTCCAGAACTTTTAATTTTTTAAAAAAATTAACTCTAAGCATAATAGGAAGTGTAGAACCTAAACAAGCACTTGGTACATCTAATAAGTGTAATAATTCTGAATCTTCTAAATTAAGATAATTTAAAGGGGAAAGAAAGTGAATTGGAAATCTACCTTACTCTTGAATACTATTTTTCAAATCTCATCTACAATTTTTTTTAGAATATCACTAATATTGTAGTTTCTTTGAGAGATACTACTTTAAGTGAAGCCTGTATGCATATGTATACACATACAAATAGAACATATCTTCAAGTTAAATATTTCAAACAATAACCATTATAAAATATATTAATGAGAAACATGTACAAGACCTGGCATCTAAAAATATAAAAGTTTTTTAGGTATTTGTATACATATTTAGCTTTTCTCCCCTGCAGCAACAGCTTTTTATATGTATTTTGATTGATTTGATTGTTTTGTAATTTCTATTTTTATAAATAAATACATTAGTCTGTGACAACTGTAGGATAAGTATGATCAGTATTAATTTTAAATGAATCATGCAAGTACATGGAATACTTTGTTACCTGGTTGTGTCTTCCAAAAACCACATCCTCATAACTGCTATCAAAGTTAATGGTCAAAATCAACAGCTCTCTATCCAAAATCTACATTGCCAGTTGCAATTTAATGTCAAATCACATTCTCTTCTTTGGCAGACATGCTAGTAGTTTTGTGTGATGTTTAGTCTTTTCATCTGGTTTTGTCACTATTCCCCTTGGACACATCACTAGCTAATGGGAAAATATCCACAAACCGGAACACTAAGCAGTTGTGAAACTCCACCTTAACTTCCAGAAGCTGATTTATCTTCTCATCCTCTCACATCTTGTTTGGGCATCTCAGAAATTAAAGTAATGTGAAGAAGAAACATATGGGGAAACAGCTCCCAGTGATAAACATGTGTCTTACAAAAAAAATCATTTAATTGATTGAGCACCAGGCAATTTCTAATTCTATCAGATATAATTAAACATAGAGAGGGAGACCCCAGGCAGAAAAAGCTCTGATATATGCTTAGTAGACTCTACAAAGTTGATAAACTAAAACGAACCAACCCCCGAGTATCCAGCATCTTATTTTCTTACTTCCAATTTACTGATACTGGCAATTCTTTGTAAAAGACCAGTTCAGTATTTTGAACCGCTTTCAGAATGCTGTAGCCACCACAAAGAATCTATCTATAGAGACTTTACTTTCTCCTGTAATATGATTCTCCCCAGAATTATGTTTGCTGTGATTTTGCTCTGATTTTTGCTCTACACTTCTCACAGTATGGTTGGAAGGAAGACTATGGGAGAATTTGAGTTTAAAAATGGGAGATCAACTAGGAAAGGAAACGGCATGGAAAGAAATTATAATAGTAGATCCTGGACAATGGCCAGTGGGAAAGGCCTCCCAAAACACAACTAATAATATACAATATATAATATAATATATACAATATACACAATACAATATATAATATAATATTATAACACTTCATGTTTGTGTATTAGAGTCAAAGACCAGAGCAAGTTAAAAACACTCAAGGAATATCCAGTTAAAAAGTCTAGAATAAAATAAAAAAATAACAGATAAAAATCTAGATTAAAATCACAATTTGGCATCCAATCTGTCAGTTGCACACAAGCAAAACACAGCATGGCCTAACTATAATATAATATCACTCCTTAAACTGTGAAGCCCATAGTCATTAAATATTAAAATGCAAGAGAGTGATAATGCTACAATAATAAATAGCCACTATAGTTGTTATAAGAGAGCCAGCTAGGTGTCGTGTTTAAGGCATCAGGCTAGAACAGGGGTTCCCAACTGGGGGTGCGAGACGATATTCCAGGGGGTGCGAAAACTTGGGTTTTCAAAATTGTAGTGCATATGCATAATTCGTTGCCGTTATTTCGACCTTTTGTAAAGGATGCGAGAATATATCAGAAGTGTTCTAGGGGTGCTGGGTATAGAAAAGGTTGGGAGCCGCTGGGCTAGAAATTAGAAGAGTGTGAGTTCTACTTCTGCCTTAGGCATAAAGCCAGCTGGCTGACCGTGGGCTAGTCACTTTCTCTCAGCCCTAGGAAGCAGGCAAGGGCAAACTACTTCTAAAAAACACTGCCAAGCAAACTGATGATTGAATGAAAGGGGAAGAAAAATTTTATGCCTTGAAGCTATGGCAGGGCAGTGTTGATTTAGGAGGGGCAGGGGACTGTACTGTGAAAAGGCTGGAGGCACTTTGGTACCAAGACGAAACCAGGGGATTACCCAGGCATTGTTGCCATTTTATCTACAAGTGAGGAAATATTGTAGTGAAGAAAGAAAAAAATAAGGTAATGATTTAGAAAATTCAGTTTAAACCTTGCTCAGTTGGCTCAGGTTATTAGCATAGATTATCATATCTAGCTAACATTTTAAAAATTACAACTGTCTTCTTTGATATGAAGATAATTTTTAGGGTTCTGCTTCATTATCATGCCTGTGCTATTTCCTAGTTGAACCATTGCTACTCCTGTTGTTTCCCATATTATTACTAAGAGTGAGATAAGCATGTAAACAGCACAGTAGGATCTATACAGAGCTCTAAAAAGGTATGCACAATTTCCTGAATCCAAAATTTAAGGACATTTTGAAAATAGCCAACCCGAGGCCATGTTTCTTAGGTTTTGAATCTCAGAGAAAGTGAGATTTGGGGATCTTTCTCTCTTTGCATTGTGGCACTTGGATTAGGCAGACATGATAAAATCATTAAAGAACCGTGGTTATTATTTCTATCATATTTGTTTGTTTTGTAGTCATTTATTCATTTATTCATGTGAAAAAAAGAACAAAACCCAGATGCCTGTAGATTCTTCTCAGCTGGCACCCACTGACTGCACCTCTTCTAAATAAATTGTTCTGTGAATGTGTAAGAAGAAAACATTTGTGAATATGAAGCGGTACGGCATACTGATGACTTCCAAACAAGACAGAGATGGCACAACAATCTTAGTTTATCTTCTTTTTAAAAGCTGGTTGAAATACACAAATTCTTCAGACTTTGGCGTCTTTGATATATATATATATATATATATATATATATATATATATATATATATATATATAGAGAGAGAGAGAGAGAGAGAGAGAGAGAGAGAGAGAGAGAGAGAGAGAGAGAGAGAGAGAGAGAGAGAGAGAGAGAGAGAGAGAGAGAGAGAGAGAGAGAGATAGATAGATAGATAGATAGATAGATAGATAGATAGATAGATACAGATACAGATACAGATACAGATACAGATACAGATACAGATACAGATATAGATAGATATAGAGAGAGCTTCCATTTCCCAGGGTGTTGTCAAATTTTCAGCCGAGAGTTTAATTTTCTGCAGTGTGTTCCTAAAAAGCATCTAAACAAAATAGAGTGATCATCTTTGTCCCCTCCATGAGCCAAATAATAGGCATACTTTCCTCTGCTCAAAATTGCATTTGTGAAATATGTTCTTGGAGAGGATAAAAACAAAGATCCCATTCCCCAAGTTTTCAAAGTTTGCATTGTTCCAGCTATGACTATTCTTGCCTTGATCCTAGAAATTCCTTAGAATCGTATGGCAGGAAGAGACCTTAGAGTTCTAGTTCGACCTCTGCCCAAAGCAGGAGTCCTTATACCATCCTGGACAAATGATTGTCCAATCTTTTCTTGAAAGCCTCCAGTGATGGAGCACCTGCAACTCCAGGAGGCAAGCTGTTCCATTGATTAATCATTCTCGTTGTCAGGAAATTCCTGTATTTCCAAGCTGAATCTCCCTGACAAGCTTCTACCCATTGCTTCTTGGTCTCTGGCCCTCAGGTGCTATGGAGAATAAATTATTGCCTTTCCCTGTGACAGCTCTTCAAGTATTGGAAGACTGCTATCATATCTCCCCTAAGTCTTCTCTTCATTAGGCTAAACATATATAGTTCCCTTAGCCGTTCATCATATGATTTAATCTCCAGACTCCTTATCATCTTTGTCACTCTTCTCTGCCCTCCCTCCCTCAGCATCTTTTTGGAATTGTGACCAAACCTGGTCACTATATTCTAAATGTGGTCTCAGAAGTGCTGTATAAAATGATACTATCATTTCCCGTGATCTTGATGCTATCCCTCTGTTGATGCAAGGTAGAACTGCACTGCTGACTCATAATTACATCGTGATCCACCAGGGCACCTCTCACATTATTTCTGTTGAACCAGACATCTCCTATACCTATGCATTTAGGCAGGTTTTTCCTGCCTAAATGCAGGACCTTACTTTTCTGACCACTGAACTGCATCTTGTTGGATAAGGTGCAATGTACAAGTCTGTCAAGATCCTTCTGAATCTTGAGTTTTATCTTCCAAAGTGTTGACAATTTTCTCCTAGCTTAGTGTCATCAGCAAATTTGATGAGTTCCCCTTCTGGTCCCCTCTAGATCATTTATGGAGATGTTGAAAAGCATCAGGCCCAAATCAGAACCTTGAGGTACCTCACTGCATGCTTCCCTCCATGCAGCTCCATTGAGAATTACATGCTGAGTGTAGTTGGTCAGCCAACTGCAAATCCATCTGATGGTGGTAGTGTCTACTCTAGAGCTCCCCAACCTTTTTGGCTTTGTGGACCAGCGGGTGGGGGAGAGGGAATGGCTCGCCCACCACTTTCACAGCCCGGTTCCAAAAGGCTCAAAGCCCAGTAGTGGGACCCCTGTTCTATTTTACATTGTTCTATTTTACCAAGAAATAGATTGTGATCTACCTTGTCAAATGCGTTATTGAAATCCAAGTATATTATGTCCACAACATTTCCCTGATCCACTAACATAGTCACTTTTATCAAAGAAAGCAATAAGCTTTGTCTGTCATGATCTGTTTTTAACAAACCCATGCTGGCTTCCAGTAATTGTTCATTTCTACATGCTAACAAATCCATTACTTAATTATCTTTTCCTGGATTTTCCCACTGTAGCATTCCTGGCTATTTCTTATCTCTTGCTTACTAAAATTTATGTATTTATATTTTTAAGATTTATAAGGCTCAACCCAGCTCAAACAATGTAGAGGAGAAGATGCCATAGCTTCTGATGGCAGTGATATTCCTCCACACATTGATTTTAAAGCAGGGTCTGTCCCACTGGCATGGACCCTTTAAAGTCCTGCTCATGTGGAAATGAAACCTGGTGGTGGCACATGGCATTGGATATTTGGTGAAAATGGAGATTTGGATTTGGAGCAGGAAGTGCTTTTATCCCCAAGGGAGTGAAGAAATTCAACTGGATTAACAAACAGCTGTCAGGAAGAAAGAAGCTGCCAAGCAAAGCAATGCCAAGCATTTTAAAGTGATCAGGCCTTCAATGTGCCCCAACAGCAGCCTTTGCTGGCTTCACCTAATGTATGCCAACACTGCAGGCATCAAAAGCAGGGCACTGGCTGGAAATGCATCGCTTAGTTAAACCATAAATAGGGCTTGGAAGTCAGGCTGGTAGTAAAAGCAAATACTACGAGCAATAGCAGTATATTAGAATCCTTGTCATATCTCATCTCAGTTCAATATAATTTCTATTTGAGTCTCAGTTTCTGAGGCAAATACAGTCTAGTTCAGGTCATGATTTGAAGAGAATGATAAAGCTGAAGCTATTCTAACAACCACGTTTTATTCTAACCCAATTTCCTGAATTGAGGACATTCAGTTTTAATCCTTTCTACTTCTCCAAGGATAGTTTTAGGTGAGGGTATCTGTCTTTTCACTCAGAGGGCAGGCAAGACAGAGATGGACTAATTCCATGATCCTCAAACATTTTTGTTATCTTCAAGGAAGAAATTTTGAGTTTCGTGCTCCTTTGATTTGTAGTCACACTTGTTCCCCTCAGAGAAGGGGGGGAAAACCCTTTATTTTGCCCCAGGTAGCTATTTTTTATTTCTCTTTTATCTGTGTCTCTTGAATCTCCTTTCAAGGCAAAGTCTGTATCTCCAGAATATATCTAATCCCTAACCATTTTCCCCTCAAGTAAACTTTCTTCACAAGAACATTATAGATATTCATGGTTTTGCATTCACTAGTGGTGGAAGTTCTTAAAGTAGAATGATGAAATTTTACACCTACGTCTTTTGTTTGGTCCAAAAAATATATGTGTAACTCTCAACTCTGTTCAATAAATCTGGTTCTGTGTTTGCCTCCAAAAAGTATATTTTATTTCAATTAACCTTTACTATCATCATATAATTAACATAACCTCATGTTTTTTAGTTTTGACTGTTTTCCATGACATTGTGGATATGGTCTCTTATGAATCTCCAGCTAGCCTGAGAATAATTATAAAAATTCAGTGAACATGTATAAATATTGTTTTGTCTATCTAGCTTTGATCACAGTTTTACCTCAGGTAACTTCAAGAATACATTATATATTCTACCAGAATTAATATTATTAATTAGATTTACATTCTACAGAAGATCAAAATAGCATAGCTGATATCTATTCTCCAACTTTTGCTGTAACAATACTCCTATAGGATAAATAGTACTGAGAGACAGAGAATGGCCACAAAATCAACCAGTAATCCATCGCCATTATATGAACCAGTAAACTTCCACAGCTGCATATATATTTTATTGGGGTCTTCCTAATCACAATTTAATACCTTAGTCACTGAACCACACTGGCTCTTATTTAAAAGACTGAACGCTAGTCCTGTTAAAGTTGATTAATTGCCTAGACATACCAGATATGAGCTGCATAATGCTGGATGACTATCAGATTGCAACAAGGAAGGTTTTATAATCTGGATCTAGAATCCCTGTGATTGAGTTGAACTCAATGCAATATTCAGAATCCATCTTCAGTGTAAAGGCCACATATCCCAAAATCTCAAGTTTTTTTTTATATCTTCAAGAATTAAATATCTATAATTATGAACTGCTACAAGTGATGATTAAAATGTTCAAATCATTCCAGCATCAGTATCAAAAGAAAGAACTAAATTATGAAAAAACAAAAGCCATCAACACGAGAATATGAGGAGGGAAAAAATCTGTATATTGGCAGAATTGTATATGTAGGGGAGGGTTTTTTTTCAGTAAAAGGGGGAAAAGGAGATGAAGGTAGATTTGACCACACCAATTATACAGCAATCATGATAAATTATGAATTAACAGCAATCATGTGATTAATATATATCATAATGTTGATCAAAATTTTATCAATGAAATAAGTAACAAAAATTGTGAATGCAAATGCTGGGGAACATTTAAGATAAATCAGAAGTAAATAGAACATGCAAAAGAAAAGTTGTCTTATACCAAATCAGACCAATGGGCCACTTAAGCTTAGTAGTATCAGTTATAATCACCACTAATAATTATATTAGGAACAGGAACAGAACCTGGGTCTTTTATTTGCAGAGCTAGCACTATCTCTGAACTGCAGCCCTTCTAATTATTGTATTTTATATTGGATATAATATCAAATGTCTGTACAGTACACGGGTGCAAGAGCAATGATGCAGCTGTGGCAACAGACCTGGTGTCAAACAACATATGTTTAGCTCCCTTTGGGTCAGAGATGATGTGAGGGGGGGCAGTGGTGATCCTAGCTTTAATGGGGACTGAAGGTGTTGTTTATGCCTTTAGCTGCTCTGCTGAAAGTGGGAGTGAACTAGGAAATACTATGGTATACACTGGGGTAAGGTCCACTGATTCTGGGAAAAATAAACGAGAAACCTGGCTTACTAGCTAGTTGGATAATGATTTTATTGGACTGTTAGATGGACCCTGGGAGAAGGATGGCAGGGAATCATTTCTCTACTTCTATTCTGCTATTTTCCACAAGCTGGTATCTCTAATCTGGGGATAACTTTGATAGCTAACATATTGTGGCCCACATCCCACCAACCAGATAAAAACATGGTTTATTCCAAAACGTGCCACAATTATTTTAACTCTTCTCACAGCCAATAGTTGCGATGAGAAATTTGCCTACCACATAGTATGGTTACTTATTCCCAAAGATATCATTTTCTAGCACTATTTTATATCAGAAATACAGGGCTTGCTAGTTTTATCATCTGCTTTGCATCACAAATACGCCTCGACTGCCGGTTGTCTCAAAAGCTCTCATCTGCTTCTTTAGCCTTTGGCTTCCCAACATCTTCTGCCATGGTGCATTCAGATTTCTGCCTTCGTGCCCACCTACCTGCCTTTTATGACATCACAGTAGCTCGATTGTTTCAAAGACTTTCAAAGGCTGACTTTCAGAGTTGCTGTGTAATTTTTTTTCTATCAGATTAGTAAAACTATTAGTTTTCTGTCAAAACTGAACAATTTATTTTCTATCTCATTTATATGTCTACAACCATTGTCACAGGAAGAGCTCAGTACTGTATTATAATTTATTAACATTTTTTTCTATATGATTTCATTGTAAATATTAATCGTATCATTTGCCAACAACTGCGTTACAATCTCTGATTCAGCATTAATGTCAGGCCCTCAAGAAAAATATATCAGGCAAGAAGAAAGAAATCAAATCTCATTGAGAATGTTAGTCATGGCATATGTGATAGATGGGAATTCATTGTAGAAGTTCAATTACTCAGCCTTCAATTTTGAAATCTAATGGATAAATTGTCCCCTTTTTCTTTGCATAAAGATACATCAGTTCTTTCTCTTTTGTTACAGTAAGAAGACCCTACATGTAACTTCATGAACATCAACAGTTAGGGAATATATATTCCAAGTCACCAGTGTCAAAATATTTCCCAAAGAGATCTGGTGATCTTTGCCCATATATGACTTGTTTATATAAATACACAGAAGATTTCTGTAAGATATATTTAGCTCGTGTATTGTAACTTGCTCATTACTTCTTTGCTTCTTAATGATGCTTCTGTTAGCGAGCTTCACTAGACTCTTATTATTATTTTACGTCTGAAATGAATGAATTCTATTAAAAGATGATCTAAATGAAGAGAACCATTTAGGAAATTCCTTACAGACATCTGATTAGAGCTGTCATATATTGCTAAGTTTTCTGTTTCCAGGATGAAATGCTTTATACTTAGCTTATTTAGATGAGTATGTTCTCAATGCAAACCTCATCTGAGACTTAAATAGGTTTCTCAGAGTTAATTTGGTAGCTCCCATCTCATTAATTGGATTATTTTTAAGTTGTACTCAAATCTTTTTGATTTAGCATTTAGAAAGGAAGTGTGGTACCTGAGCAGCTTTCATGTGATTTCTCTTTTTTAAACAGGAGGGGAGGACTTCTCCAGAGGTGCCCAAGGACTTGTTGAGGGACATTTGGACTGCATGTTCTACATTCATTAGTATCATAAGTTTCTTTGTAGATTCCCAAGATTCAAACATGGATTAAGATGTGGGGATGGATGGATGGATGGAGAGATGGATGATTTTTTTCTTTAAAAAAAAGGAGATATCAGTAGGGTACTTCATTTAGTGGTTCTCTGAATTATGGCCAAGAATTTGAAGGTCATCTAGTCTAACTCATAAGACAAACAATTCTGATCTGGTCTTGTTTTAAATATTTTAAATAATGCTGCTCTCAAGTGGCATAGAAGATTCATGCCATCTTAAAAAAAGGAAACCATTCTAACTAGGCCTTGTTGCTTCAGAACAGATGACTGCTTCCCATTTGGAAGGGAGAGAGAAATATAACAGCTATTACACACACAGCATCACTCAGCCTGAAAAAAGCAAGGAATTTCTGAACCTATCATTGACCTTTCACTTCCAACCCTCCCAGCCGCCATATTAGTGCGCTCCCACCAAAATACCAGCTTGTGTTTACAGTCTGATTTCTCCTGATGGTGAATGGGCGCATACTCACGAGCACTCGCTCTATGTGCACTCAATGGGATCATGATCTGGAGAGCTGAAAATGTAAACACAAGCTGGTATTATGGTGTAACTAGCGGTTTATGGAGCTTTGTTTGAATATTTAAAAATGGGCACACTGGGCAGAACAAAAGGAGGCAAAAGCTGTGCTGCTACACAGAGGAAACTTGGAAAGCTCCTGATATTCCTTCACAATTCAAGTCTGGAATGTGGGGGATGGGAAGAGAGAGAGGAAGAGAGATGACTCAAATGTGCCCCCCTACTTTCTATTGTCAACTGAACTGATAACACCATTTCTTTTTAAAATGGGGTGGTGTTATTAACGCTTCCTTTTCATTTGCCATTTTCTCAAAGATTGTATGTTATAGAAAGTTCACAGCTAGCAGACACTGAGCTAAGAGCAGCAAATTTGGTAGGACTCTTTTCTGAATGGAGCAGAAACAGGGCCATCGGCCAATATGAGTGAAAGAACCTGTACAGTCAAGTAATACATGCTCAAAGCTAAGTAGGGCTCATCTTACTAGCTATCAGAGCTCAGAATATTGGCACAGATACATTTGCATTGAAAAAAGAGCTCCGAGATTCCAAAATTCTTGAGAATGAGAGACATCATCTTCGTGGACCACCTGAAGAACAGCCAAGATGGAGATTTCCATGGATGAAGAAAAGAAGAATGTCATGGAACATACTTGGCTGCAGGAGAATGTTTTCTTGTCAACCCTCTCCATTACTAATGAATCTTCTCCAGAAGCTCAGGTCAGCTCTAGAAATTTCAACTTCCCTACCACACACTATTATGAAGGAACATACTATCTCCCAATACATATCAACAATTATAAACATATATAACACTTCATGTGTCCAAACTGGTCAATTGTATGATATAGCTCCACAGATTAGTGAGAACTTTTAAAGTGGGATATAGCATTTATCGAGTAAATTAGGAAGACCTGGCTTGTTATCCCAAATTACTCTTGAAATTCCCTGGGTACCTTTTGGCCAATCATCCAAGCTTTCTCAAATCTGCTCAAGGCTGTTGCAAGGATAAATTGATAGGGAAGAAGAAACGATGTACACCATCTTGAGTTCTTTGGATGAAATACAAGTGTAGGATTTCAGTTGAGACACAAGTACTCAATAGTAAAAATCTAAGCATAAATGTTCAATAGTAAAACTTCTTCAGAAGAAATATGCCCTTGATTATGTTATCAAGTAGTCACACTTAAATCAATTGAAATCTAGGGAATTACATTTTTATATTAATTTCAATAGTATGTTCAGCTTAAGCTGGATTTTATTAAGTTTTACTCCCTAATCATTAATAACCATAGTACTTCTTTCAGTACAGGTTTATTAGTCTAAAATGCTTTTAGATATTAGTCAAGAATATTGTTGCATATTTAACAGTTTTATCTTGGGTTTTAGAATACAATGAAGTTTTGAACTGACACCTGTCTGGAGTCTTTGCCTTCTGACTATTGCACTCACATATTTCTTGTAAACTGAAGAAATTTCCATGCATTGAGTTTTATATAAGTGTTAATCCCAATTAATATAAATTGCACGACAACTACTGTGGCACCTGCTGTTCAAATTCAGAAAAACTAGTGTACTAGTTAAATTACCGTTTTAATCAATGTAGCAGTTAGCTTGGTCTACCTTATTATGAAGTGCCTATTGAACTTCTGCATGACATGGTGGTTTGAGTCAAGACATAATGGTACTAAAAATGCTTCCAACCAGAACGTGATTTAATTCTCATTTCTCCATGCAGGTTTCTTGGCAGGATTAGAATTGTTTTTTTCCAAAATGGTTTGCTAAATTCCTAACCTAGCCAATAGCCCTGGAATTCCTACATGGTCCCTCATCCAATCTAGTGGAAAGAGTGACAGAATCTGGGGGGCAGGGTCAAAAGAGGAATCAACCTCTAAAAGCTCTACATAGCCACAAGCGAGTTAAGTCCTTCACCCCCTTGAATTCCGTTGACCCTTATTTAACCCCTAGCAGGTGATAACTGTTAGTTAAGAATATTCCTGTGCATAGGCATGAGTAGCAATAAATCAGTTGAATTGGACCTTCATGTGTGGACCTGATCTTTCATGCCTGACATCCAGCTGATTTCCAAACCAAACCTTGCTTAGCTATAAAGTTCAGCCAACACCAACAAAGTATTTCCAATCAAATTTGACCTTTGAAAATATTGTCAAGATACTTTACATAATAAAATGCAAACTACAATGCAATAAAGAAACAAAAAAGCCTAATTAAAATGATGATATATATTAAAACAGCAATCAAACATACATGTACCTAAAACTTTAAAAATGTGGGAAACAATTAGAAATACATTTTCACTTGGATTAATTAAAAGGCAATATGAATGCCAAGGAATCTGTTTGGCTGGAACAAAATTTATATAAACTGTAGACATTTCCCATAATTCTTTTTCAGCGGGCAGGAAATGGTGAAATTGGACTTAATGATTAAACAGCTGTAATTTATAATTTTAGTATGACCAATATTATAGAATGAAAGGACTACAAGAATGAAAAGAAAGGGAAACTTTAAAAATGAGACATGAAGAATGAATAATGTTCTGATTTATATTTATCATTTAACTGCAAAATTATTAGATGTCAGCTCATTTTCAAAATTGACATTAGACTTCAAATCCAGTATCAACTTTTATATTGGTGCTGTTGCAATAACTGGTTCAATCAAATCCAATTTTAAACCCATTCCCACTAAGGGAAAATGTGAGTCCCTGTCCCTACAAAATGCTATTTTCAGTAGGCTATTTCAAAGTAATTCCACAACTTCCAGGACTGTATTAATCATATTTTCCCACTGAGATGAAAGACTGAATGTCAGCTTCCAAATATTCATTCTAAATTGGCTTGCATAGCAGGGATAGAAAACACAATTTTAATTCAGTTCAGGAGGCTTTGTTTGTTTGCTTGCTTTTTGCTTTCCCCAGCAGCAAAGAAGAGCAAATATGCCATTATATAAATCCATGGCACCTTCATGCTTACAATATTGTGTACAATATTACACACTCAAAATTTTATTTCCTTAAGAAATTTAGATGACACTTTTCAAGGAAAGTTAGAATACTCCTTACATTAAAAAAGAAAAGGAAAACGGCAGACATTTTTTTAAAAAAATAATGTAGTAAATCAGAAAAGACAAACTTATATATATATATATATTTCACCTACTTATGTAGAATAACATTTTGTGGAGTTAGGGATATTAATACAAGGTTATTTTTAGTTGAATAGTATCCTGGGATTAGGTTTGGGAAGTCCGGGTGGGGGGTGGGGGGTGGGTTTTCAATTGTGATGTATTTGTGATGTGCTTTTTTCTTATGTTGAAAACAATAAAAAATTCTTTGAAAAAAAAAAGAAAAAAAGAAAAGACAAACTACAGAAGGAGAAAATACCATAAACCAAATCTCTGCTCCCTCTAGATAAAATAGTGGTTGCTGAGGCAGGAAAGTATTGTAACCTACTGTATATTAAGGAAGCCAGTAGAGCTATTTCCACTTTTTACCTCACTTTGGAATAGCTGTAGAGCAACTCAGTGGCCCTCATGACAGGGACCAGGCCATATTCAATAAAGATCAGTTAAAAGAAACTATCACTTAGTACAACATGTGAACTACAACCATAGTACCTGAGTTCACATGCTGTATTCAGCCATAATGCATTTGGCTTGATTCCAACTTGGCCCACTGAGTGAATCCAACCATTGTGATTCAAGTATCATGGATTATGCTTTTAGCACATAATACAAGTCAAATTGGTTCTACATTAATCATTAATCTACATTAATCTCCAATTCTATATTAATCAATGGTTTAAAGCAATGAGCAAATTGAACTATTTTCCCGTCTCTTACTTTTGCATGTACTTTCTCTTCCTTCTACAGCAAGGGTCTCCAAACTTGGTGACTTTTAAGACTTGTGAACTTCAACTCCCAGAATTCCTCATCCAGACAGCCTCCAATTCTGCCAGTTGAAGTCTTAAAAGTTGCCAAGTTTGGAGACCCCTGTTCTACAGTATTGGTTGTCTACTCCCTGTTCAGCTGAATAAAGGAGAAGGGGGCAAAGTGGGGAAGTAATTGAGTAATCAATCAATGGGATGATGGGAGGCAAGAAGTAGGCAAGTTTGGTGGGATCCATTGGGAAGGTTCTCCCCTCTCTCTCAAGTGGAAAAATCCAGAGATGAGGCAGAAAGATGAGTTTGCAGCACTGCTGGTATTGTGACCCACCTGAAAAGCTACATATGATAAAAGAACCGATCCCTTGTGTGAAGAGCAAACACAAAACTTCTTTGGCAGTTTGAATAGACTCATCCCTATCCCAGTTTGTGATTGTGTTTTCCTGTCTTTTGCTAGGTGATTGCACTAAAAAGACGAATGGACTTTCTCTGAAATACAGTATATTTATTATGCAAGGTTTATGTAACACAAAGGATGCTGACTTTAAAAAAAACCCTGTGCAGGGAGCTATTTATTCTTCCCCTTCAACAGAGATTTGCACTGGATTGGTTACAAGGGAGTTTCAGGATTCTGGCCTCTCAAACTCAAAATTGTGTGTGGCTTTCCTGTTTTTGTTGTTTCTTTCCTCCGCTCTTCACAGCATAATTTTAAAACATTATTTATGACACGTTCAGTCGCTTGCACAGGCTGCCCAAGTGTAACTGCCATTATAAGGTAGAACATCTTGCCTCGTTGTAATACATTATTCTATGTACAAACCTTTACAAAGACAGCTTGTGAGCATTTCACAAATTATAATAATGGAACCACCTACATGTATAGCAGTGTTGACAGATCTACATCATCTTATTTTCACCTGCAGTAAGTTCGCACTCAGCTGCTACAGGAATATGCATGCCTCTCCTCTAAGAACGTTCTGAGAATATATGCATGCATGCTGTTTCATACAAATGTTGAACAGCAATGGCTCGATAAAAAACTATTAGCTGTGATGAATTTCAAAGAGCATAGGAATGTAACTCTCGCCCCATCATCCCTGCATTCACACAAAGCAGGAAAACTCTTAAAAACAGCTGTGCCACTTACGTATGCAACCATTGCTTTTACACCAGATGGGCATTGCTTCATCCTTAGACAGAAGAAGACTTGCAGCGCTTAAGCAGTTTTGGAGTATCGCACAAGTTTGCATTTTCTTTGGGTTTCTGTAACTGAAATGTAACCTCACTTTTGAGTCATCTATATTATGTAACAACAGGGCTGGTAAGGAATGGGGCAAGCTGAGTTGTGGGAGGAACGGGATCAACATATTAGACATGACTTCCAACAAGGATGGTAGGGCTGCCCCTCTTTTTGGCTCAGCTTTCTATCTGCAGGGGAGCAGTAGTCCACTTAGTCCCCAGCACCTCTGGGCTAACACACCCAAGTGCCTTCTGGTGGGCTCTGCCCAGTGGTGGGATTCAGCCAATTTGCACCACTTCGGCAGAACTGGTAGCTAATTTTTTGTTGCCCAGGTCCATAATGAACTTCCGGAAATGGCATCCATACAGAGAACCGGTTGTTCACATATTTGAATCCCACCACTGGCTCTGCCACTTTACTAAGGGTACTTGCCATGGTGTGCCAAAGGATGAGTGGAAAGATGCCTATCTTTTAAGGGAAGCCTGAGACTAGACACAGTCAGTTCCTGCTCATGGTCTGTGAAATATATCAGATTGCTCCCAGCCCATCCTCTTCTTAGAAAAAAAATGTAGCAACCAATTCTCAAGGTCCAAAAGGCTACACAATTGATTTAGCAATAAGTGATAACATTTGATCTTATGAAGGATCAAAAAGAGTGTATTTGTCTATGCTACAAAAGATGCCAATCTTGTTGAGATAGGTTGGTATAGGTAATAGTTTCAGACTAAATGTGATGGAATCTAATGATAAATTCCATCACATTTTGTCTGAAACGATTGCCTATACCAACCTAGCTTAACAAGATTGGTGTCTGTTGTAGAATAGACATACACACTCTAATCATTAATTTTTATATAGGGATTGCAGACTATACTTTAAAATGTATTGTTTGACATTTTTCAATGGGAACTAATGGTTACTGAAAACTGCTTTGTATGTAAAGGACAGCACTATGTGTGTGAGAGAAAGAACAGAACATAGTTATGTGTATTGGGAGCCACGCAGAATCATTTTGAGTTGATTGGCATCAAATCAAATCAGGTCAATTAAGAAGCAAAAAAGGAGATTTTTAAACACTGGTGATATGCGAGTAGCACCACTGGGCAAAAGGCTTCAAATGTGGTGCTACATAGGTCTTTTAAAAAAAGAAAAAGAAACAACAGCAGCAGCCCTGTCTGTACGGATCTCCTCTTCAATCTCCCTGCTCATCAATTTATACTTTCAAGAAAAAAAATGAAGGTATTGAAATATGGCTGAAATTTTCTTAGCCGAACGTTCAAGGCTTTTAACAGTTAAAGAAAATACAAGGGGAAAGTATGTTCCTTTGTAAGTATATGTGCACTGAAAATGTAGGGGACGTTTGTGTTTGATGGAGAAGAGAAAGAAACAAAGTGCTCTGAGCAGGGAACTAAATGGAAGCAGAACAGTGAAGTGCCCATAGGTCAGTGGTTCTCAACCTTTTTAATGCCGCAACCCCAACCGGTCGTAAGTCGAGGACTAAACCGGTCGTAAGTCGAGGACTAAACCGGTCGTAAGTCGAGGACTACCCAACCGGTCGTAAGTCGAGGACTTTCCCTGCCCGGGAGCGCCGTGCATGCGTGGTTCCGCCCCCTGTGCCAGCCGAGGCGTAGCTGGCAAGCGGCAGAGACGGAGCAGGCCGACCACCAGCTGGCCCAGCCCAAGGGAGGTAAGGCACCCGCCGGAAAAGGGGAAAAAAATGGCGGACAAAAAAATGGCAGACAGCCTTGCTTGGCGATCCCCATGAAATGGTCGATCGACCCCAAATGGGGTCCCGACCCACAGGTTGAGAACCACTGCCATAGGTGACTCCCTGAACGCCTTGCCCAACTCAAAGGCAAAAATATATTGAGTGTGTAAGGCTTCCTGCTGGACGCTTGTTGTAAAGGAATGAACCTGCAATGCAGCCATGCAGAACTTCAGATGCAAATGCAAAATAAAAGGGCTTTGTCATACATAGAAATCTGCATGCAGCTCTTGGCTGCAGCTTCCTAAGTCAAAGGATTCTTTTCACAGGATAACACTGCAGCTCCAGCAGGCAGCTTTGCAATCCGAGGGAAAATTGCAGCTGCTTTAAGAAGTTGCAGACAGGTGCTACATCCCACCTCCATTCATGACTCCAAAGCAACTTTTTGCCCTTGAATCTGAATCAGTTGTACAAGGCTGCAGAGCCCTAATCTGCAGCCTTATAGAACTGTTATGTTCTTTTGCTTCTGTATAGCTTCCAAAACCTTAGGTTCAGCCCCTCCCCTCAATAGTTACTAATATATTGTAATTATGAATATTGTATGGAAAAAAGAGAAAAGTGGTTACATATTGTGGGAAACAACATTTTATATTTATAAAAGTGCTTGTGATGAATCTTAAATAAAGAGTCCTTGCTGTCAATTGTCTCATGCCAACTAAGGTTAGGAAATGTCAGTCCTGGCACATCAGTCAAAGCCAGGGGTCTTCAAATTTGGCCCTTTTATGACTTGTGGACTTCAACTCCCAGAATTCCTCAGCCAGCATGCCTGGCTGAGGAATTCTGGGAGTTGAAGTCCACACGTCATAAAAGGGCCAAGTTTGAAGACCTCTGGTCAAAGGGCTTTCCCTCCTACTTCAAAAAACAATTAAAATAAAACAAAGCAAGTGAAATAGCACCATTTAAGGTCCAATCTTTTTCCAAATAAAATCTCTATTCTTGTGTTTGAGCATTATTAAATATTGGCTTTATTGAAATAAATGGTGCCATCTGTTTGTTTTTTTAATACTTATTGTCATTTTCTTCTTAAAGAAAAAGTAGGATAGAAAAGGTTTGAGTATATAAAAAACAGATATGATTTCTATACTCAAGTATCTTTTCCTTCCTTGAAGTTATCCGAACAATGTAGTACAAATTAATGTCTAGTTATTTTAATACTGTATATGTTTTGTACGGCCTTAACAGAATTCTCTTTTGTTCTACAAAAATGTTGCAATGAACAGCAATAGTGATAGAGCAAGAAAAGAAACATTGCCAGGCTGAGTAAATGCATTTTGTTTCCAGATATAGTAAATGCCTCTAGAAATTCCTAAACCGGGTAGCAAAGTTGTTCCATTTATCCCCTGCATTGTAGTATTCAGAAGTATATTGCTTGCTTTCATGGATAATACTTACTTAGTTACTGTGTTATATATTTATTCCTCAGAGGTCGGGGCAACAAGCAAACCTCCTACCACCATCATTTTATTCTTGCAAGACTTTTGTAAGTGAAGGGCTAAGAGAAAAAGGTCAGCCAAAGCCAACTAGTCTGCTTTTGTTCTTGATTTTCCATGAATTTATATGGAACAAGTAAACTGTGTCAGGGCTGCATAACTTGTCACTTACCAAACATGTAATAATAATAGTAATAATAATAATAAAGTTGGAAGGGACCTTGGAGGTCATCTAGTCCAACCCCCTGCTCAGGCAGGAAACCCTATACCATTTCAGACAAATGGCTGTCCAATCTCTTCTTAAAGACTTCCAGTGTTGGAGCATACACAGCTTCTGGAGGCAGGTTGTTCTACTGATTAATTGTTCTAACTGTCAGGAAGTTTTTCCTGTGATTCGTCTTGGTTGCTGATCCTCTTTTAGCTGTTTGTTCTCTGGTGGGACACACAGCCTGGTGTAGTACTATAGTTTCAGGAGATGCCGCAGCAAACAGGAAGAAGGCGGATTAAGGAAACGAGGGGAAAGAAACAAAATGGGGGACTCAGTGTTATATCTCAAAATATTATGCAATAAATAGTTTTAAGTTACAACTTATTCTATGATCTGTGTTAAGAATGAAAGAACACAACATATAGTGCTCAGAGATATTTAAGAGGGGTCCTTGATGCTCTCTGAGCTTGCTTGTTTTCTTGCAGACATTTCAGTACCCTAACTAGGTAACATCATCAGTGCACTAGTTAGACGTTAGGGTAACGAAACGTCTGCAAGAAAACAAGCAAGCTCAGAGAGCACCAAGGACCCCTCATTTCAACCCTGAGCTACAAATATTCTCCTTTGTTAGCCATTTAAGAGTACACTATGAGGAAATAACAGGTAGTCCATGTTTAGCAACCACAATTGGGACCAGCAACTCAGTCATTTGGCAAAACAGTTAAGTGAAACCCCGATTGTGCTTACGTATCTTACTTCAGCTTTCCTTTCCTTTACAGACCTGCTAAGGTTGTAAATGAGAGGATTGGTCATAAAGTTACTTTTTCATCACTATTGTCATAGTTAGTAAATGGTGCCTAAATGAGGCAGTCCTAAACAAGCGCTACCTGCAGGAATCTGCCTTCTATAAAACCCATTGAGTTATTCAATACTGTCTTTTCCAAATGTACTGGATATAAGCCGTGCTGATTCTGAATATTGAAAATTGTCATCTAACTAACCATCACCAATTGGCCTGCTCTCTAAATTTTCAAGGGTTTCCCCCCATTATCTGGTTTTCAGATAACTAAATCTGGGAAGATGCAAAGCATACCCTGCCCTAATTAATTAGGATCTCTCTGCAGAGGAAACTTCAACTCCACAAAGAATAGTAAATATTATTATAATTTATTATAGTAATAAATCAATGAATTAACCAACTAATAATGCCTATTATTAGTCCAGCTGAACAAAACAAAAACCATTTATTTGTTCATTTGTTTATTCTTTCCTTCATTTTTGAAAAGTAATCCTGACTAATTTACTCTAATGTTATCTAATCTGAAAGTTGCAGAGAAAATATTCACATATTTTGGCATATTCACAAGTGGACTAAAATGGTATGTATTCTAAGTATTCATAAAGAGAATATAACGGGAGCAAAGTTGAAATACTAGTAAATTGAATGTCTAAAGTCTAGTTAACTATTAGACGCAAATTGTTTCTGTAAATCATACAAATGATGAAATTAATGTAGATGTGCTTGTGCAGTGGAAACCTTTCCATCTTTATTAAATTCCTACATTTTTCTCTCCAAACCTTGCATTGAGAGGTCTAATTCTCACATGATAAATCACTCACCTTTAGGACATGGTGCATGCAATATCTCCCTTTACCATTTCAGTTAAATCTTAAACAATGATTAATCATGGTGGGAAAAACATGCTTGACTGCATGGAGAATTACTTCATGTAATAAAAGAGTAATTTTGAATTCTTTTGGCCACACTATTGATGGTGACCACCCACTCATATGGACAGCTAGATGTACAAATGGCAACCAAATGACTTTGTATTTGGTGTACACTGGGGGTCCTCAATCCCCGTCTACTGCCCAAAGACAGGCTGCAGCCCATTCAGAACTGGGTGGTGGAAGTGGTGGGCGAGGGTGCACGTGTGCGCACAAAGTTGCATTTGTGAAAGGCGCGTACGTGTGCATGAATCCATCCCCTCTCCTACATTTATGAGATAGTATGTTTAATTAAGTGATACTGGAACTATCTAGAAGTACGAGAATCTGGCATGCATTGCAGATGCACAAGGGATCATCAAACTTATATGTTCTGTAATAATGCATTTGTAGTTCAAATGTCTCTGTGTAATACCTTAATTGCAGGATAACCATCAGCCGGTACGCTCCCACAGAGTGGGTCTCCTCAGGGTGCCGTCAGCCAGACAGTGCCGGCTGGCGACCTCCAGGGGGAGGGCCTTCTCAGTGGGAGCTCCCACTCTCTGGAACGAACTACCCCCAGAGATCCGGGTGATCTCGGATCTCCCCTCCTTCCGCCGCGCCCTTAAGACATGGCTCTTCCAACAAGCGGGATTGGCCTAGGGGAATTTTTAGTGGGGTTTTAAGAG
The DNA here is from genome assembly GCF_001527695.2 of Protobothrops mucrosquamatus. Classification (NCBI taxonomy): domain Eukaryota; kingdom Metazoa; phylum Chordata; class Lepidosauria; order Squamata; family Viperidae; genus Protobothrops; species Protobothrops mucrosquamatus. The sequence goes on along the minus strand of NW_015386221.1, from coordinate 139,012 downwards.
TAATTTTAATTGACATAGGCCACAGTAAATATTTCATTTTAATTAGGTTTTAAACTAGGTATTTTTATTGTTGTATCTGTTTTATAAGGCTGTCAGCCGCCCTGAGTCCGTAAGGAGAAGGGCGGGATAAAAATTGAATAAATAAATAAATAAATAAATAACTGTTTTTCCCCCCTATGGAAAATAAGAACTCATTGGAAGGGGAAAATGTATGAGTTCATGTTTACGAGCAAAAAAGTATAGTAACAAAGAGTTAAGAGCTTTCAATGATACCTTTGACTAAATGTTGTCTCTAATGCCTCTGCCTTTGAATAGAATGAAGACACCTACACTTTTGAGTTGGATGAATTTGTGTTTTCTTCACTCTAAAGATGCAGTGCAAGCTGTATTTCAATAACATTGCACTCTGTGTATAATGAATACTTTTAACTGAACATGTATCAACTGTCTAAAATAATAGAATTTCATCCAACATTCTGTGAGTGGATTTTTGCTTGTCCAGTGAGACTTACCCTGCTATCATCCCCCCAATCTGCTCCAAAACATTCCCCAGCAGATACGGGATGCCAGGATGAATTTGTTCCACTGGCAGATGTCTTTCTGTCAACTGATTGTCAATTGGATTCAACCCAGAAAGGATAATTCAGCCAGTTTTGTAATACAGATACTCCAAATGGTCATATCACATGCCCCATTCCAGACACAATTCTAAACACAAAACCAGTAATTTGGGAAAGATTGTGCCTCTAATGTCATTATACTTTTGAGGAGAGAGAATAATTCAGACATATGCTTGCTATTCTAAATATGGCCATTTGCTATCTTGCCATCAAAACTTAGATAACTTCTATACTTTTTTTTTTTTGCTTAATCATGCTAAACTAACATTTTTTCTCTGAATACAGGAATGTACATTTAACTTAGTTATTAAATAGACTTGATCTGGCACTTTTGGGCACCAGGGTTGCATAATAGACCCCAGGAAAGAGGATAATTATTCTCCATAATTCCCCAAAGCAGGATATCAACCAATGGGTGGTAGCTTTACAGAAAAAGATCCAAACACAAAATGAAGAATAATTTATTGTCCATGAAAGCTATTAAGCAATGGTACAACCTACTTCATGGAGTTATAAGGGCTTCATTACTGGAGATTTAGATCAGGGCTTTTCAATTGGTGGTGCGCGTACCGCTGGTGGTACTTTGGCACCTGGCAGGTGACCATCCTAAACAAGTGTACTGGGGGAGGGGAATGAGCTGAAGTGGAGGCAGCATCACACAAGCCCGAGGGAGAGTCAGCAGGAGCTGCAGGGCTGTCAAGGCTCGGCAGAAGCCCCAGGATTGGCATGCGGGGCTACATACTGATCGACGCTTCCGGAGCACCCAGAAGAGAAGAGGAGGAGGATGGGGGAGAGAGGAAAGGATATAAAATGAGGCTTTCGCGGGAAAGGGAGAGGAAAAAAAAGACAACAGGGAAAGAGAGATGGAGAAGCATGCAGAAAGAAAAATACTTTAAGAATATAACTCCCAGAATTCTCATTCAACAAGGCTGTGTTGGAAGAAAGGTCTTCATCGTGGTTCATCCAAGCTGGGAATAATAAACAAGGCAACTGCTTTGGGAAGAAGGTTGTAGTTTATTGGAGAGGAGAGCCAGACAGGAAGATAATTCTGGCAGCAACAGAAGTGAAAAAAAGGGCCTAGCACATGTAGGGAATAGGTTTTTTTATACCCTCTGGAGCCTTTTGTTTGGAGTTATTTCCTGTTCCTGTTTTGAGGCTATTTCATGTATTCTGACCTGAGTTTGGGTGTGCCCTTTGGCCTTTGTGAGTTAATCCTACCATGTCCTGTCTCAGGTGGGGTATGCAGATTTTAGGTCTTTGTCTTCCTAATCTCCTAGCTCCAACTTTCCTGATGGGTTACATCTGCATTTGTACAGAGCTGGCTTCTGCTTGGGGGAGGCAGACTTGGGGCTATTAAGAAAAACTGGGCATGCTTTTCTGTCTCTTTAAGATCCTTTGAGGAAATATATTTTTCTGCCCTTTTAATATTTCCTTCTCTGGGGGGCTGACTTCCCACAGCTGATAATAAAAGAAACGCTTGGAGCCATAGGCCCAACACATGGAGGATAGCAAGTTAGGGATGCCAGTATTAAAGTTGGAGGTTGCTTTCCCAGGAATGAAGCCAAAAGGTGACTTAACTAAGTTGGAGAAAATTTTGCTGGAGATGCAGAAACAATACTGGATGCAGGAGCAAACTCAGGTGACAAATTTGAGTGCCTTGAGGGGAAGTACCAGGGAAATCACCATGGTAGTTTGATCCACTGACAAATACTACTTATTCCTTATCTAAATCCAGCTTTATTTCACCAGCCCCCAGCCATCCTATTATTAATACCAGAACTTGCAGAGAACCTTTACTGTGCAACCTATTTGATTAGATAAGAAAAGAAAAGAAAAAAGAAAAGAAAAGAAAAATAGGATTTCATGTGGATGCTACTCACCTGAGCTGATGATACACACACAAAACATTCTGGATCTGCTGCAGAGTTTGAGAAAAGCCTGATCAACACTGTCTAGCGGAAAGAATGTATGATAAAAGAAATAATAAAAGAAGTCTAATTTAGAAGAAGAAGAAATTCTTGAGTCTGGTGCTTGAGTGAAAGAAAAACAAAGATAACTTTTATTTAGAAAATAACATGGTGACAGGAAAACCTTAAGTCTTATCTGAGAACCTGTAGTGTGTTCTCTTCCTTTATGGAAAGTGAGTGAATTGGGTGAGAACTTGAACTGCACAGATCAGAGGTGAAAGAGAGCTGAGCTAAGAGAGGAAGGAAATGATGGAAGCCTCATAAATGATAATCATAACAAATAATAAGGCCCATGTTATCCAGAGGCACGTAAATTAAGTCCCTTAGACAAGGAAAGGAGATAAACGTGCAGAGTCCCTTTGCTAATTACTAATTACTTCCATGCCTGTTGCTCCTAAAGGTACAGAAGATCAAGTCATGGAAACTTGAATTTCAACATAACTATCGATACATACATTCCTAATATAAAGACCTTTTTTTTTTTTTAGGAATTTCCAGGACCAAGGATCTCTACATTCCCCTTCTCTTGTATTTTTCCCCACTAAACAACTGAATTAACAGGGAAGGGTTCTTTCCTTGTTAACCGGCTGTGCCAGAATGAGGTTATTTTGAATGATCTAGCGGTGATATTTATTCATTTGCTTACTTTGTAAGAGAATTTTTATCTTAAAGCTTATTCCTGTGTTAAGCTCACGCAATTAATGGTCTTTTATTAAAATGACACAGATGGTGTGCTTAACACACATTTGCATACTGTTACTTATTTTAATGCCACAACTACTGCAAAAGTGTTCTATTGCTGACTGCTAGCAAAATCAGTGTATAGAACTGATGGTAGCTTTTGACCTTATTTTTTTCCTATTTGGGGGGGGGTCAATCCTTTAGGAGTCAGTGAATCCAGTGAAGGAGACAGCCAGGTTGGTCTTTTGCAGCAAAGCGAAAAGAATTCTGCAGCAATGTAATCACATTTATTCTGCCAGAAAGCTTAATGTTTAAGCCATGATAAATGCCATGGTGTTTATGGTTTGTGTATTTGCATGGCAATGTGCATGTGTGTGTTTTTAAAAAATAGTGTCAGCCTAATATCCTTACAAGATAGAAGCCAAGAAGAAACTAAGCCGCATTTGTCTAAAAAGGAAGTGATGGTTTTCTTTACAGACAAGGATCAAGGGTCACAAGAATTTATAATGAAAGTAAGTAAAAAAGCATTTTTTAAGTTTGGAGAAAAAAGTTTGGGAATTTGTATTCATAATTCCTTGAGTTAGCAACAACACACTGAACAGATGTATATAGATTTGCTCATTTGGAATCTCTGGCTTGTAATACTAAGGGCAATTCTGATTGAAGTGTTGCAAAAAATAGGGTGTTGTTTTTTTTAAATAACACCATACTTGCAGTTTCAAGTTATGATTATATTGTCCAATTTCTGTTCCTCAAACACAGAATTTTATGAGTGCCAAGATAAACAAAATTTGGAGGGTTACCTAGTAACTTCTGGCATCTGCATTTTGTAAATTTAATTTCATTTAAATTTATTAAAATGCAATTAATTAAATGCAATTAATATGATAATTGTCTAAGCACTGAATAATTTCAACTTGATCACATTAAAAATTGAGTCAAGATTGATTTAAAAGCACCAGTAAATAAATGGGCTCTCTCACATGTTATAGTGCATTTGGAAAATGTGCACCAGAAATCAACATTTTTAAAAATTATAAAAATTCATTGCATATTAGAAAAAAGTTGATTACACTGAACCTAGTTGCAGGATATGTAATCCTTATATATTACAGCAAATGTATAACCTATTACATTGTTGGTAAAAATTATCAATTTACTGATTTTAACTGGAAGAGCTCAGCATTAAACGGACAAGATTAGTATTTGTCAGCTCTTTGAGGAACTCAGATGGGATACCAAAACCATGAATATCAATACTACCTATATTGGAGGGTTGCAGTAACAAAATCTTGAAAATCTGAAAGCACTTCTTCCCTTCCTTGGCTTTATCTTCCAGAGAACTTGAAAGGTTCTTCTGAAACCCTATTCCTTCTGTGCGCTGAAATATCCTTGTCTGACTATTGTCTAGGGCAGCTGCTGCATCTCCTCCTCCTCCTCCTCCTGCCTCCCAAGGTTATTCTCACAGCCCATTACAGTATTTGGATGGAAAATCTAGGAAATTCCAAGGTTGTGGGCTAGATTAAGAAGCTGAAAAAGCAACTTGGGAGAAAGCAATGACAAATCATTTCTATATTTCAGTGGGGGTTTTTGTATGGGTGTGTTTTTAGAACAGGCCTATTATTCAATTCGATTTTAAAACAGAAACTATTTATTTATTCGTGGTTTTTAGTATCGCCTGTTCACCACCCTGAGTCCCGCAAGGGAGATAGGGCGGTATATAAATTTAATAAATAAATAAATAAATAAATAAATAAATAAATATATTATTGCCAAGAAAACTGCATGGGTTTCAACTCAAGGGTTTCTTTATTGTGATTAGTTTACTCTAAGGACCAGAAGTGTCTGCTGGATGTGATCAAAAAAGTCAACGTGATAGTCATAATGATTAAAAAACTGCTTGTTTTTGTGCGTGTCACAGATAAAAAAAACCAGGTGGAGCTATGACTGCATTGTCATGACTACCATTTGACTTTTTGATCATATCCTGTGGCTACCTCTAGAAAGTACTTACTAGCGTATACTTGGAGCAACATTAGTTTTCTTCTACTTTGGAATATTGCCATAAGATCTAGAAAACTATTATATAGCAATTAGCATATACACAAGTAGGACAAGGATTTATAGCCCAATCATATTTGTAAATAAATAATAGTTGTAAAATTTTGAAGCAATATCTTTTAGGATATTGTAACAATAATGTTCACTAACTTAATGCATGAGACTTTAATTGGAACGATATAGTGATATCTTTGTAAATTTATACATAAAACAAAAAGGACATCACATAAATATATTTACTTAGTTAATTTCCAGTTCATCTTGAGCTGAAAAACATTTCTAAATTCTTGTCTGCAAATGTTGATATATGAACTTAATGAAACATTAATATTTTACCCAAATAATCAATATTGGTACTTGATATTCAGGTTAAAGACAGTGTTTGGTGTTTGACAGTTAATTATCCTGCAATGGTATCGGATTGCATTTTACAGTTCACAACTCAAAAAGATTTTGTATTGGACATCAACCAAAATCAAAGCAATCAAATGATGGCAACAAATATGAAGCACTCCAAATTTGTATTTTGAGATAAAATGTCACATTCATGATTGATATTTTCAATATCACTTTCAGTGACTGGTTGGATAAACATTATATCAAATATCAAATAAATAGGACATGTTCATATTAAGAATGTCCTTACCCCAACACATCCATCCACTAAAAGCTGTCCACCATGTTCTTAACTACGCTTGCCGAAGATGTTGATTTTCAGATTTTGTAGAGTCACTAGAAGACAAAATAATGCTTCAACATTTATTTATTTTGAAGATCTTTTGTATAATATCTCTCATTGCCTTAAGAAAAAGCCAAGGCTGCTGCTGATACAGATCATTCAGTAAAACAAAAACAACATAACATAAATAGTTACGGAAAAGCAGTAAATAGCACAGGATAAACTCAATCAAACAGATAAATCTATATAAATAAAAATGTAAATGTTCGTTTGTTCAAAATCTTAAATCTCAGAAAGTTCTTCACTGATTGCTTTGAAATTTTGACACAACGTTGCATTCGAATACACGCATGTTTTTATATACCTACTATTATATAGATGTCACACCTGTGACAGGTAAAAACATGCTTTTTAAAAAAAACAGCGCCATCTGTTGGACGTAAAAGCAACACACGCTACATATTACAAACGTGAGCTTTCTCTTTTCTTTCTTTTCCATTTAACCAGACTGAGCCACAGCAACGCGTGGCCGGGTACAGCTAGTAACAAATAAATTTGTCTTCATATTACCATCACCACCAATATATCTCCTGGGAGAATTATGCCATTATTTCCATTTCCAGGGGTGAAAAACAAGACGTCTCCTTCCATCGGTATTGACTCTGCTGATATCATGGACATATCACAGGAACAGTACAGAAGTGATATGGCATCGTTTTCTAGGATGTTTTTACTGCTTACCTTCAGAGCTATAGGATTTCCTGGTAACTTCTCATCCAAGTACTAACCAGCTCTGATTCTCCTGCTTAGGTTTTATAAATCATCTAATTACTATCCAGTTGGACACTTTTCCAGAAAGACAAAAAGGCCTGTTTGCATTACCAAGGCCCTTACCTTCTCTAGTGGTTTGACCCCATACTCCCTCCTTATTGCAGTTTAGAAAGGGCTCAAAACATACCTATTTACCCTGGCTTTTTAATTCCACTGTTTAGTTTTGTGTCTTGCATCTGTCATATTTCAAGTTTGATTTTTAGGGGTGTTTTATTGAATCCTATGAAATTTTACAACCATTAAGGGGGTGGGAAGCAAACAAATCTTCAAATTAATAAATTCTATGTGGGGAAAAAATGATTATTCAGATTATTCAGAAAAGATTATTCAGGGAGGTAGGGAGTTAAAAGATCAAAATAGTAGTCACAACTGCATGATGGAAATCCAGCCCCTTTTCTGTGTGTGTCATGCAAAAATCATATAGGTTTTTTAAAATATTGTGGTTTTCAGCTGCTAGAATCAGTTCTACTTGACTAACTCCACCATTCAGTCAGAACTGAAGAAGCTTCTTGGATGAAAAGTGAAACATCTTCAAGGAAAAACAAAGTCCAGTTGTCTTTTGAAAAAGCACCTTTGGGACAACCATGATCTGGATGACTGAGAATCTCCATAGACATTTAGCAAGGCAATAAGCAGCAAAATGAATCAACTGAGTATACTACTGGAGATCACGAGTTTCTCTCATGGGGGAAGAGGTGTCATTGCCAGTTTAAAAGAGATGAACTAGCTAACCCAAGGCTCCATGAAGCCCCTATGCCCCCCTTTGCAGCCCTTGGAGCCCTATCTGACCAAGAATCAGGAGAAATCTGGTTCTACTGCTTTGATTAGCAAATGTTATTATCCGGCAGAGGCTTTCATGAGCTAAAGCTCAGTTCAATAGATGGTTGCTAAAAACTGATAGCAGCTTTCTGCAATTTTGAGATGGGATTATTTTGAAAATAATGGCTAAAATAGCTGTAACGTTTTTTTTTTTTTAAAAAAAAAACAATTCTCTCCCCAACAAAAAAAACAACCTCCCATAAAATCCTGGGCAAACCACTTTGGATTATCACCCTGCCCACTGCACCTCCCCAACCCCACTAAAAAAATATTAAGCATGGCCTCTGGCCAGCCAAAAGTTGCCAATCCCCATCTGGATAGGAATGCCATCTTCACTGTTTTGATTTTCTATTACATATGGTTGAATTTCTAAATGAAGGTTTTCAAACACACTGAGGATTATGATGGCTATTCCTGGTTCTGGGTTCCTGGCTGCCAATTCCCAGGCTGCAGAGGCTTTGGGTATTCTCCAGGCTACTTCCAGATAAAGTATTTGCAAGCTAGTTGCTCATTGTTTCCATGTTCTTTCCAATGCCATATGCAGGAATCACTTTGATTTGATCGTCACTTGTAATACAGCTACATCCATCTAATTAGTCCGTCTGCTTCTAGCAATTCAGTCTTATACTACTTAGATTTATTTGTGGCTGAAACAATTCGTACATTCAGAAATGCACAGCAGTGACGCTCTTGCACGGAACTTGTAATCCTAAAATCATTTGAGGGTAGCTTTCAAGCATTGGAATATATTAGTAGTTAACATACAATAAATTAAATAATAGTTGCATGTACTGTAACAGGGCAAAGAATATTCAACTTACCAATTCCAACCCTGTTTTTTTTTACATTTCTCTGCTAATTTTGTCTCCAGACTGATGGCCTCAGAAGTGTTTATTTATTTTTACTGAATCCAATTCACTTCTCACACCATACAAAATCTGCTATTCCTGAACATTATCTTGGTTTTTATTTCCTGTAAGCACTGGTGCAAATAACAGAAAAAAATAGTAATAATGTTGATTCTATGCAGCTTATTTAACTATGTCTGGTCATGGTAATGTTTTGAGAGAAATACTATAAGATGAATGGAAATGAATATATAATCCCCTTTCTTAGGTTCTCACTCACCAAGTGTACAGGAAATGTACTTCAAAATTAAATACCTTAATGCCACCTTTTTCCATTAAGGCCATACATCATACCTATAAACAGGTATGATTTATTACCTTAATGGAAAAATGAACATACGCAGTTAAAGAAATAGAAGAAAAATATTTCTGTATCATATGATTTTATAAGTACTCTAAACATGAAAATTTAATCAAATATCTACATCAGGTTACAAGAAACTATGAAAGAGATAAATATTATGAATGTGGGTGTGTGTAATGTTAATATTAATAGTGTCCTTGCCTTGTAAACTGTTAAGTATTTATTTGAATTTATGAAATATTACTACTTGTATAGCCATTAAAATGAAATAATTTATGTGTGTGTGTGTGTGTGTGTGTGTGTGTATGCACACAAATACCTAGGTATTCAGTTATCTTTCAATATCCATGCTATCAGTTTTCATTAAAGAAAGATGACCATTTCTTTGGTCATATATTTTGATCTAAAAATTATATTGGACAAAATGTTCATGTATACTGTATTTCAAAAACTTACCAAATCTATTAGATCACAGAAGACTGGAGTGAGGGGAGTGGTAAATAAATGTATGCACAAATTATTACTAATATTGCCATTATTGAACTATGTTTGATATTACCAACTTTTGCCTTGAGCTGAGAAGCTCTATTTTCACATCTCTTTATTTTCTTTTGTTTAATAAGAATAATTTTGCAACAGTTTTAAAACAGAACAATAACAATGCATTTTAGACACTGACATCATTTTTTTTAATTTCCATTTTTAATGTGTGGCAGTCTAGTCCAGCACATTAAACATTTCACATACTGGATTAGACCACAGCAAAATAAGGCTGCAAAAAGATTGCCCTTCAGAATAAATGATAATTTGGAACAGTTTAACAACATATGGTCTCTTTTGCTTGACATATATATATTCTTAATCATTTTGATGTATATTTTATATCAAAATATAAAATACCATCTGTCAAAAGTAACAACTTGGATATTGGCTTTACAATACGCAATTAATTCACTGTATTTCCTAATGTAAATATTTCTCCTGTTTCCTCTCTTTTCTTGTTTTGAATATGTATTTATTTTACAGTATTCCAGTATATGTATCAGTCATTAGAAGACAATACTATGACTTGATATATCATTAAAAGTAACAGTGGGAATCTGTTTTCACTTGGTATGCTAAAAACCAAATACATCTACAAATGATCTTTAAAAATCTGTATAATTCCATCAATATCTATGGGAAATGTGACATTTATTTTCATGCTTCCCAATAGCTAAACCCTGTGGAATTAATCAGCTTATATCATGGGTATTATTCTACCTACCTACTTACCTACCTACCTATCCTGTCTTTGCGTCAACATGGATGAGATTTCTAGGCAACATTTCCAGAAGTACCTTGACGTTGCTTCTTTCTAGGGCTGGATCCAAGGTCACTCAGCTGACTTTACTGCTTAAGGCAGGACTGGAACTAGTCTAGTATCTTAAGGCAGGATAGGTAGGTAGGTAGATACATCGATAGAATAGTATCCATACATAACTTGATTAAATAATGTTCATTTTGTTAAACAATTATCATTTATGGAAAAAATAGAAAGGCTGAGTTTGTACAACATATTAAATCAAAACCAATCAAGCTATACTTGGTCTTATTCTGTAAATCACGGACTGTAATGAATTAAGGTTGTAATCTATATTTATATTCTCAGAGATTCTATCTTGCCTTTTAATGTAATAAGCCAGAAAGAATCTCATAGATTATATGCATTTTGTGGGTTACTCATCTCCATTCTACAGTATCAGACGTAGGCCTTATCTCTACTTGCACTTACCTCTAGCACAAAAATAGACCATTATAGCATAGGTTAGTACAATGTGTCTAATCTTGAAATATTGATCGAGTGATACAAGCCATAAGTAGACCTGTATTCATTTAGTGGGCTGCTCTACTTAATTCTAGCTGAAGCCCTTCCTTTAAAAAAATATCTATTTTTATGGCCAAGGGAATGATATTTGATTTAGCATAGAAATGTACACTTGAAATGTAAACATTATTATGTTTCTAATATGATTTTGACTATTTTGTACTATTCAAGATAACAAGCATTCTATTATGGTCACAAAAACCACAGCCAACTCTTTTGCAATATCTGTAAACTAGCAAGTTTGTGCCAAGAGTGGTTATTATGATATGGGGTGCATAAAGTAGTAAATAAATACTTAATCCTGGAACAATTTTTTGCTGCAGTTGTTTAAAAATGCCTTTTGAATTGAAACATATACATATGCATTTATAATCATTATATTTCTTGTCAAAAACTGAAACTGTCATGCTCTTAACAATGACAACATAAGAAGGGGAGTCTTTGTTTCGTAGGATGGTTGCTTCAATTTCTGAACATTTATATGTTGTTCCATAATTGCTAAAAGCTTGAGAAATACTGATCTACTATGACAAAACCAATGGTCAGATAGTTTAAGCTACTATATCTGGATTGAAGAAAAAATTCAAATAACTCAATGGCAGCAGAGTGTTTTCAAAATCTCTTTCCTGCCATCTAGTGATCATCCAGATTTTTGTTAGCCCATATTTGGTAGCACCAAGAAGTTTCAGTAAAGTATTGTGAATTTGCTGAGTGCAATGGAAAATCTATAGGCCTTCATATATTGTTCAATTATAACTCCCCGTAGTCTTGGCCAATACAGCTAATAGAGAAAGCTGGAATACTGGAACATCTGGAGGCCCATTATTTTTTCATCCCTGCACTTTACTCTTCTGTTAAAAGTCTGAGTGCATAGTTAAATATATCTCCAAAATATTACCCATTAGGAGATACAATGCAGTCAGTTAGTATGTGTTAAAATTTCATGTAAGTTCTGTAAAAACCTGCAGGGTAAAGACAGTGCATTTTAATTATTATTTCTACAGGAATAAAGTACTCATTTGAGACTCAAGTGTACTTAGGTCATGCACAAACCTGCTGTTAGCTCTCTGTTTATTAGTGCAAATTGGCAGCAGAAATTCTGTCCACTGAAATAAAGACTAAAACACGAATCAAGATGTATATTTATTCATATAACTTTTGGAGTGTTATTTATGCTGTTGTCTTGGATTCATGTAATAGGTTTTAAAGAGTTTGGCAAAGAGAACCGAAGAAGCCTGAACACATTAGACTCCTGTCTGGTAAAGATGTGTTTTTCTCCCCCTTACTGCCATTATTTCTCTGCTTTCTGGGACAAAAAAACTAAAGGACAGACATCTTCCAACATCTTGGATGACCAATTAGAACATCCCCATCATACTGCATTTGATATAATTCTCGATAACTTCGTAATAAGAATTCCATACTAGAAATTATGAAGGGAAAAGGAGAAATCGTGCCAGGAAGACTGTCCCATTTGAATACACCAAATCTCTGTAATTCTTTGACTAGAAATATGGGAATTGTGATATGGATGTGAATTTCATTTCCAAATGGGGAGATTGTTGGTATTCACAGAGAGTCAGAAAGGATTTGTCGTATTTCTAGAATATAAAATGCCATTTATATAAAGAGGCAGAATATAGAATGAGGATTCATAACATTAATGGGCCAATACATTCATGCTTCCCATTACATTTCTGTGGGAATCTTTATTGTCCTAAGATTTTCTGCACAAAGTAAAACCGGCGCTGCCTCATTTTCAGAAAGTCTTGTTGATATAATCTTTAGGTCTGCTCTTCACATGTAGTTGGGAAAAGAAAATTCATCCATCCATTGTGTTTTCTTCTACCTTCTAAATCCATTGAAATCCTCCGTCAAAAGTTTATTAACTATTTTAAGCTTAGTCTAAATCAAACCTTTATATAGGATATATTACTTAAAAATAATAAAAGCATCAAATACAAAGAGGAATCAATCAGAAACTTGAATGATTAAGAAAAGCAGAGTTATGGATAAGACTGATAAGGGAGTTTAAGAACAAGAGTGTCTAAACAGGTAAAAAGAGCCACCAATTTTTTTTTAATGAAATTGTGACCACTGTAGCCTCTCAAAGATACAGTAATAGTTAGAGAGTTGTCACAAAATATAATTCTGCTAGTTTCTCTTCCTTCCACAAGGCAAATAATTAATATATAGTGGTTGTCTAGATTTTTGCAGCCCAATTTCTATGTCGCCCATCTCACTAATATAGTAACTCTAGGCAGCTTACAATCTAATAAAAAGTTAAGAAGCGCAAAAAAAAACCCAATTAAAATTAGAATAAAAAGATTAAAAGTTAAAACAAGATGATGGGCAGTCATCCCCAATGTAGCAGTTCTCTGTCAGGGTCCCAGGTCAAACAGCTGGACCAAATTTTCAGGCTGTTCTGGAAGGCTAAGAGTGTGGATGTGAATCTCACCTCTGACAGGAGAATATTCCAGAGGGCATGGGGCCACAGTAGAAAAGGCCAACAGGATCCAAAGAATCCTTAGCATGACTAAGACCTTGGTCCTCTGTCAGTAAAGGACAACTACTCAAAATTTGCTTCCTCTCCTCCCATCAACAGAAAGAGAATCCACTTCATGTGCAATTGGCACAGATTTAGTGGATCAGATGAAAGTCCAGTAACTCATTTTTCATAATGACAACTGGATGTCTCACACCAGGACTACCATATCTAGGCTGCAGAAGTTAGAATGACCACTAGATGATAACAAAGAGATAGCAAAACGTCCAACTCTTTGTGGCCATCTAGGGATCATATGAATTTTTGCAGTCCTAAATTTAAAGATACTAACTTAAAGCATTGTTCTTCAGCCAGAGAAATTCCTAAAGTGACTTATAAATCCATAAAAAGAAATAATGTTGATTAAAGCAGAAAACAATATATCGATTTTAAACTCGTCTACCAAAAAACAACAGAAAAAAGAGCAAACAGTTATTGCATTCAAAACTCACAAACATTTGTCATAATATTTAATAAGCAAGATCCAAATTATTATAAGTATCCTGTCTTTGTTCTTTTGTTTTCATACAATGTATTAATTAAGCCGTAACGATAAATTCTCACATTTTTCTTATACGATCATTCATTGTAAGTATGACTGGTGATTTTGAATTTGAAATATAACATTCTTTATGTTTCTAATGTACCACATACTGATTAACAAAGAAAATATTGGGTGAAGTCGAATTTCAGATCCTAAAAACTCTATTATCTGAGGCTTTTATTTTAATTTCTTTTTTGCTAAGTGATATTCCCATTATATATAAATGAAAAGTTCATTTCCAGCCAATCCATGGAACCTAAAGAGAAGGGTAAATTCATGAGGTGACTCCATTATTATTAATAACCCTCTGTCTATTGTTTTTCTTTTCTTGTTTAGTTCTGCTTTTATAGTTTTTAATGCTTCTTCACAGTTATTAGTAATTATGGTTTTAGGTACTGTAACTATTGTTTTATATTTATTGTTAATTGGATTGTTGTGTGCTACCCAGAGACATGAGATGGATGGCCATATAAATTTGATAAATAAATAAAAAAAGTTATCATTTATTACCACAGAAGCAATATGAGACTTTTTCATTGTTAATATGATGAAATTTATAAATATTGCACCACAAAGTTTGCCACTGCAATCATAAGTCATTGCAATCCTAAGTCAAAGGCGCCCACATGACCAGACCCATGGCAGCTTGCCCTATAGCTGGTGACATTGAACATAACTGAAATTTCCAATCACTGTCCTCGCAGTCTTACGCCATAGCAATGTACATATAGCAACAAATTCAGCTCCACTCCAGATGCATTCAGGGCTCCCTGGAGACAGCAGCATGATTTGGGACAATGTGATTTCTTTTCAGCACCAGGATGGGAGAAAAGCATGGCAAAGTGGCTATGGTGGGAGAAGCAGATCATGTTTTAGAAATAATTGAAGATGAGGCATTCAGTAGAATTGGTGCTCCTATTAAACTGCCCTTTCATCATTCCCTTCATTATCCTGTTCTCTGGTGTCTTTCTTTTTGTCTTTGCTAAGGACAAATTTTCTTCTAAAAGAGACCAACTTCTATTAGTTCATTGCTATAACACAGTGGTTCTCAACCTTTTTAATGCCGCGACCCCAACCGGTCGTAAGTCGAGGACTAAACCGGTCGTAAGTCGAGGACTAAACCAGTCGTAAGTCGAGGACTAAACCGGTCGTAAGTCGAGGACTAAACCGGTCGTAAGTCGAGGACTACCTAACCGGTCGTAAGTCGAGGACTTTCCCTGCCCAGGAGCGCCGTGCATGCGTGGTTCCGCCCCCTGTGCCGGCCGAGGCGTAGCTGGCAAGCGGCAGAGACGGAGCAGGCCGACCACCAGCTGGCCATGCCCAAGGGAGGTAAGGCACCCGCCGGAAAAGGGGGAAAAATGGCGGACAAAAAAAATGGCGGACAGCCTTGCTTGGCGACCCCCATGAAATGGTAGATCGACCCCAAATGAGGTCCCGACCCACAGGTTGAGAACCACTGCTATAACACATCCTGGCAATCCATATGTTATCCCTACCAGCGTGGTACTAGTTTTATTCCTAGGCCATAATTTACACAGCTTTTTTTGCTTTTCATATTGCCCAACACTGGTTCCATAAAATACAGAATGGGGCAGAATGAGATAGAGCAGTACTGTCCTGGCAGCTCGCCCTATCCCCACAATTAAGGGCCACGGTCATACCAACAAACATGGTGCTGCCTTTGAAGTGCAGGAGATGGCTGCTTTTCCTTAAGAGGAAATTCTGGAGAGTGAGAATTGGGACTTGTTCATAAAGCAATTCAAATCTGAAAATATCCCTACACATGTATACCTTCTGGAAAGAAAAACAAAATCTAAATAGTATCTTGCTGCTATTGGCTACAGAAAGCAATGGTTATCTCAGTGAAGAAGTGCCCAATGTGCTAGATATTTTATTCTGAAGATTCAGTAGTCACCAAAACATGCAAAAACATGCCCTTTTCTTTCCAGTATGGGGCCAAAAAGCTCAAAACTCCAGTTTCTGAACACAGTGGATTTTCCACAGCTACACTCTTTATCAAAACTTTCCCTATTTGAAGGGAAAAGTCACCTGACCCCTCCCTCCAAAACACTGGACAGAAAAAACCCCCACATCTGTCTCTATAATCCTATCCACAGCAAATCCTCAACCTTCCCCATTTTAAAAATAAATTATTTAGGGGACAATCTATTTTCCTTTCAGAGAAACGGAACCGTAATATCGCAGTTGGAGTCAATTATAATACAGCTGAGCAAATAATAGCTACCAGACCCAGGTAGCTAGCTTATTTCACTTTGTACTGTGGATTCCCAAGAAGATGGAATATTTGATTTACATTCTGGGTAGTCTGTCTAGGTTCTAGGACGAATAATTTATTTGTACCTACAGGAAATTGTCCAAGCTATTGTTAACTAAGTTGGAGAGCTAGGTTTCATCGCCAAATAATGTATAGAGAGTATGTGAAATGAACCAGCTTTACTGGCTGTTTTCCAGGATAGCTTTGCTGGCTATTACACAAAATAGTTTTGGCAGTAGCCATGTCAGCAGCCAGGATCATCACAGATGGCTATGACCATGATACTCTGCTTGTAATCTTCCCAGATGCATCTGGCAGATTGTTATTAGATACAGATTTTTGGACTGCTGAGGGGTCTCTCCATTTATCCAGGAGAACAATTCCAGATCCAGATCCCTACTATATCAAGCCAATTTCAATTGTGTAAAAGGGTCCCTAATCTAGAAACTTCTCATCAAGTATCAGCTGATTAATCAGCTGTCCTTGGCCTGACAATCAGCTGTTCTTGATCTGATACTCATCAAGAGGGAAGACATAGTTGACAAAGTAGAAAGTGACAACTGGAGTTCTTGATTTGAAGGGAAACCAAATCTGACCATATCTTGAACTTCAAACAAACAGATTTTAATAATGTCAGAACAATAATAAGTAGAACATATGGGTATCCCCAGCATCCTGTTGTTTTTTATCAGAATGAGCTACCTGCCAACAAACACTAGCTCCACCCCTTTGGGAGTTGTATGAGACATCACAACATATATACAAAAGGGGTGAGGCTTTATCATTCTTCCTCCTGTGCACTC